>NC_056731.1:90970564-91198064 GCF_019279795.1 Protopterus annectens
CTCACCAAAAGGCTACTGCTTCTAATCCCCCTTGATATGATGTAGAAGTATAAAATGATACCACATTCATTATAACCAAATAAGTAGAAGGTTAACTTGGAAATTATTAAGTTCTGTCAAAAAAATCTGCAGTATCCAATAGTTAAGAAGAATGAAGTTTAATCAAAATTTTAAAATGTCCTCTAAATAAACCTATGTATTTATTTATTTATTTATTTGTTTATTTATTTTATTTGACATTTGTTGGCCGGGTTAGGCCGGCTGGGCTGATGCCCATTTTCAGCAGAGACCCAAGGAGAAACGCTCCAAAAGGAAACAAACATAATAATGTATGACAAAGGTAGATAAGCAAAATAGAAGATATATAGTATATATGCAATACAAAAAATAAAATGACAAAATATTATCAAAAGTTATCAGGTACAATCAATCCGTTGCAACTATCCTTTCACTAAGAAATTAGGTTCAGAAAGTTGTAAGTTATAGGGTAATATACAATATGAATTATGGGTAAGGTGTGTTGAAATACAGCCTATGTTTCTGACATAAGTGATAGAGGCTAATTTAGAGAAAGGAAATAGATGTTCAGGTTAAGAAAAAGAAGAAGGGGAAAGGTAAGCTAAGTAGGATCAGAGCAAGAGCAGGTCCAGGAATTTAACAGGAGTTCATTCAGAGGTTTCTTGAAGCAGTTTGGGTTAGATATAGATCTTAAGCGTAGGGGCAGTTTGTTCCATGCCTTGGAGAGTGAGGGATTATAGAGAGTTTTATGACTGTTTTTTGGGATTGTAGATTTTTAGGAGGTGTTGTTCAGAGCTATGGAGTATGCGAGTAGGAGTATAGAGGGAGATGAGATCAGATAGTGGAGGACAGACGTTGGGTTGGTATACCTAGGAGTGGGTCAGCTGTAGTTGAGGAAGAAGGAGCTGATGGTGAAATTTGAGCCACTGTAGATTTCTTAGAGATAAGCAGTGGTGAAAGTGATAAGGTCGATTTGCTACAAATCTGGCACTTTTATTGTATCTTAGTCCAAGTTTGCACAAGAGATTGGCTTGGAGATTAGTAAGGATTGGGACAGCATAAAATAAGATAGGGAGTAGATAGCCTCGGGCAAGAGAGAGTTTAGCTTCGTTTGAGAGAAAATTTTTATTTCTGTAGAACACACCAAGTTTTTGATGGGTCTTTTTGATGCAATTTCGGATATGTAGATTGAATTTTAATTGGTCGTATTTTATAACTTCTAATAGTTTTTTGTGTGATTCAGCATTAATAGATGAATTGTTTAGGGAAGAGACAGAGAAGGTAGATTTGAGATGTTGGAGAAAGTTTGAGAGGAAGAAGAGTAGTTTGTTTTTTGGGAGGGTGGTTAAGTAGGAGTTGATTAGATGTAAGCCATTTTTCAACTAAGTGGTGTGAGTCTTGGGTAGGGGTGAGGAGGTGATGTAGATTGTCAACGGAGGAAATTATAGTGGAGTCATTGGCATATTGTATTAAAGAAGAGTGTGAGCATGAAGAGTGTAGGTCATTTATGAACATTTTACAAAGTAGAGGTCCAAGAATGGAGAATGTTTGGACAGGAAGGAAGGAGGAGAGAACAGAGAACCATTCTACAGACTGGAATCTGTTGGAGAGATAGCTAGAGAACCAGGAGACAGCACAGTTAGAGAGATTAAGGCTGGATAGTTTAGACAGAAGTAGGTTGTAGGAGACAGTATCAAAGGCTTCTGAGAGGTCAAGGAATAGGCGCGAGACTACTTTGTTGTCATCACGAGATCTAGAAATGGCTTGTACTAAAGCTATTAGTGCTGTGGAGGTACTATTGTTAGGGTTGAAAGCCATGTTGAGTGCGTGTAAGAAGATCTTCTTGGAGAAGGTGATCTAATAGTTGCTTGTGGATGCATTTTTTGAGGATCTTGGACAGTGGTGACAGAATGGCTATAGGCCTGAAATTAGAAGGGTCAGTAGAGTAATATCCTTTATAACATAGAATAGTTTGAAATGGATATGGTAAGATAACCCTGCCCTGATACTATTGTTCTTCTAGGTGGGTTAATGGCAGTTTCCTGAATCTTTATACGATATATAGAACTTCTTAGGATGAGGTACAGCAACACAAATTCCGATAGCTGAAGTTGACTTATAACCCCATCTTCATGCTTACACATCAAAAAGTTATACAAAGCAATTTTTAAATCCATTATAATGTCTAAAGACATTCTCTTATATGAGGTAACATGCAGCAATTGCCTCCTAACTTCCTGATAATACATTTAAAAATTCATAACAAAAACAGTTGCCCCTTTTCTACCTATAGAGGATTATGAGTGGGTAACTAATAATTAGCAGCTTATTATGTGTTGAAAACATGGATGCTAAGAGGTGAATGTTGGCATCCATGCAAAAAACTCATAATAAATGTTTATGATCAGAGGCCAAACATAATTCCTTATAGAGTATGGAGCTTTATGTACACTATATACTAGAAATCACAAAGTCTTTTGCCAGCTTTCAAAGCCATAAAGCATTTAGCAAGCTCTGTCAGAAAGACAGTGTAAGAAATTCTGATATGTTAAAAAAGGGTCAGGAACACATTACCAACACAGACAAATCCATTTTTTATGTTGTTACTTTCAGTTGCTCGTCAGTGCTGGCAAGTTTAACTGCCTAGTGCAATACCCAATCTTAGCAACAAAAGCAGGGATGATTAACAATTAAGACTGGGTCTCACACTATAGAAGCACTTAACTGATTTGTCTTTTTCTGGATATCAGGGTAGAATCACCATGCTCCATGAACTTCCACATTATTTTTGTTTATTAGGCTAGAGAAAGCTTGGGTTGCGACAGAGTTTCAGTTATTACTAAACTTCCTAAACATTTTATGAAGATAGGAGGAACAATACTTAAGAAACTGACAATGTCTCTTAGATGGCTCTAATTCTAATGTTTCTGATTTTTCCTCATTAACTAAAGCAGACATTAAATCATTCCTTGGATCCCCCTCATCTTAATGTAAAAACTCATTCCACCCTTTATGAGAGGGGGGCTAGGAAACATATGTCATGATAGTCAAAGTAGGGCTAGAAAAGCTAATATAAAGACATAGGACCTGATGACAACAGGGTGATGTGTCATAACAGAAATCTGACAAAGAAAATGAGTCATTATATGCAACTGGAAAGTGAGGAAGAAGATATGATAATTCCAGGCATAACAAAACATGTCCAGTGTTCAATATGTCAAAGGCTAAACTGGTTTATCGATCTGTACAAGGGATACCAATAAAAAGGAGATTTAAAACAGGGACTTCTTAATTATGCCATGAATGGTGCATGCTGAGCTATAGAGAATAATGCCATGAAAAAGACAAAGAAGGACATGATAAGATGTTCACTATGAGGCAGATAGGGAAATGATATTCAGGCAAATGTTAATGCAACATGGGCCAAAGGATAGAATGTTAAAGGGGACTGGCTTAAGAAATATGCTTACTGCTATGCAAAATTGAGGAATGTGTCCAATGGTCTCTCCATACTGGATTTGTTTAACAACTCTTTCATGCATTGAAATTGGAAATCATTTGAACGCTTACTAGATTATGACACTGTAAGAAGCCATTATGCCATTATCAAGCATTCTGATTAAAGGTTAAGACTGCAAATCATTCATTCATTCAATGCAGCTGAGGAATATCTAACTCTCATAGTGATACAGCAGACAGACATCACAATCAACAGACTTTACTAGGTCAGTAGAGAACAGATGTACATTATCATGCCTTTCTTCCATATCACACACACACACACACACACACACACACACACACACACACACACACACACACACACACACACACACCTATAGAGAATTTGTAGTTGCTAATCCATCTACCACATGTCTTTGGGATATGTTAGTGAGGTAGGGGGCATCTATACGCTAAGCTAACTGCAATAGAGAAAGTTCTAGAAAAAGCTTTTATAAGAAGTATAACCATCTTTTGTAGCAGATTCAAATGTAAAGTTTCACTCTGGATTTGAATGTATATGAATATATATGAAAATGCTGCCAGACAAAGAAGGGTGGGCATCTACAAAATATAAGGTAAACTATACATTTGAGACACATATGAAGTTGCATTAGTCATGTATTAAATGTAGTGAAAGTGATGTTTCAGAAGTCTGTTCTTGATTTATTTTGTCTTTGAAATGTGTACTCCATAAGAACCATCAAACAATGCTTATTTATCTGCATTGCTTCTGATAAAATGTCTTTCATGTTACTACTGATTATAATACACTGAAAAGTTTTCCTGCAGCCTAATATGTAGTATATTGCTGTGTGTACAAACTGCTACATAATGTTTTTTGGATTTTTTTTTCTTGGGTATTATGCAACAATGGACACAGTACATATAAGCGTGATGTGAGTGGAAGGTCTAGCTTTACATGGAAACATTTAAAGACACTTCTATTCCTGTACAAATGCTGTTTTTGGTCTCTGTAGTTTTATTTACAGCAAGCTGTGCTCTGAATTTACTGTGATGAAGAAACTTCTGTAGGATATGTGGTAAGTTGAGTTGTCCCACAGGAAACCTTCTTGCTGACACTGTAGGTTATGTTTGACTAAGACAGATTAAAATTAAAGATTCTTATGCCTAAAAAAAAGGTTTGGAACAGACATTGAAGTCACAAAAAGAGTAATGTGGACTTAAAACATCTATTCATACCTGAAGCTAATAAGTGTAAGTGTGACATGACATGTGCTGTGATTAACATATCTTCTATTGTGTTGACCTTTTCATAATTAGTTGCCCTTCTCAGATGCCTTCATTTCATCCAGCAATGTAGTACATGGCTGGACTCTAGAGACAGTGTTTTTTAGTAGGACTTGGCTTGTTTATTATGGTCTGAAGTCCCTAAGTGATTTCTGGACCAGAAAGGGTTAATTCACTCCAGAAACTAAGGCAAGTTGGAGATACAGTGTAAGTTAATGCAAGGTGGAGTTTTAATAAAAGGGATATTTTAAAATTCTTATCATGGGTGGAAGAGAGAGAGAGAGAGAGCATAAGAGTGAGAGAGTGACTTTTGGGAACACTTATTTTTTCTATGGACTAGGAGTATTCTTATCCAAAAGAATTTCCTTGGAAATGGGATGTTCTAGTATGACTTACTGGACTGTGTCTCTTGATGTATTGTTTATCCATCTGTATTCTGCTACTTTTAGGCCTGGTATGAGAAGTGCCTGTGTTTGCTGATGAGTCCAAACCTGCTTATTATTTTGTACAGTACTTGCTTAAAACTGCTATATCCTTGGGGAATACCAGTCCACTTTTGCCTTGTGGAGGAAAGACGTACATGACTGAAAACTGTTTTTTGTATTAGGCTGTATTACAGAAACTTTATTTTTTCTGATATGAATAAACTTTGTAGTGAGCAATTAAAATGCACCAATAAACTATATTTACTTATTAAGTAGCATTTGATTACAGGGAAATCCTGACTGGATAGGTGTCCATTTTCAGTGGAGGCCTGGAGAGAATAGCTCCAAAGTATTACAAAAACATTTTAAGAACACTAATTTCACAAGCTTCAAAAATAATACAAAACATCTACAGTTAAAATATTTAAACCAAATTAGACATAATGTGAAGACATTGGTTGGGTGGCACAGTGGCTCAGCGGTTAGCGTTGTCACCTCATAACAAGAAGTTCTCCAATCTGATTCTTGGCCGGAGTCCTTACTGTGTAGAGTCTGTATGTCCTCCCTGCATAAACATGGGTTTCCTCTGGGTGATCCGGTTTCCTCACACATTCTAAAGACATGCATCTGGAGTGTTTCTCCCCAAGTCTCTGATGAAAAAGGGCCCTGTCCCAGTCGGACTTTCCCAGTAAACAAATGTCAAATAAAAAAAAGAAATACACTTTATATGACAATGATTTAATATTTAGAGAATTATTTGCCAGTTTATAGAGAAATTAAAGGTAAGCTAGTATAATAGCAACAGAAGTTGCAATACAAAGTGCAAGAAAAATAAGGTTATGGCATATTTAGAAAGACAGTCAGGGGAAATAAACTGACTGAAGTAAGGAAGTGAGTTTAGAAGGGAGATTAAGGAGGTGTGAGGAATGAATAGGTAATTGTTTATATTTAGGGATATAGTTTATCTTGGGATTGAGCAAGAACAGAGCCAGGTTTTGGCTAGGAACTCTTTCAGAATGGTTTTTAAAGAGATGGAAGGAGGGAAGGTATTCACCTGATGGACTCAGGAAATGAGATCCAGGACTTCGCAATTTGAGGTGAATACAGACCATGCCCATAGAAAGAGAAGAGTTTTTGTTCATTAGATCATAATGACCAATTAGGAGCATATTTGGATAGAATGGTATTTAGTGCTGGACAATTGGATGGAAGCTGTTTAATTTTATAGGTTGTAAGAATATGTGTATATGTTATTTGATGAGGTAGTTCTAAACAATTTAGGGATTCGCAGTGGTGGTGCTGCGGTAGCATTATTGCCTCACAGTAAGACGCTGTCCAGTTTGACTCTCAGTTAGGGCGTCTTCTGCGTGGAGACATGCGTGAATGGGTGTACCTTCGTTGAAGGTTGTGCTTTAGGGTTAGCAACTCGGTACGTAAAAATCAACTGCCAATCATTAGTGGACCGGAGTTCCGATGTGGCGACCCCTAACCAGGAAAAGCCGAAAGTCACAACAAGTGCTATACATTGATTGGTTCTGAAAGGGGTATTTGCTGCAAATGTTGTGACTTTATTATAACTTTGTTCAGGTTTTGATTTTTGTGATGCCTAGAGGTTAGTAAGGATTGACCACCACAAATTAGTGAGAGGAAAAAGTATTCAAGTTTAGTTTTATTTGCATTGATGAGAAAATGTTTGTCTCTGTACAGTGTCATTAATTTTTGGTGCTTTTTCAAGTGATTTTATATATCTAGATCAAGTTTAAGATTTCTACCATATTTTTCACCTCCATTTGCATTTTATCCCACTCAGTAGCTATCCCTACTGATGAAATAACAATGTTCATTATTTCCCATCAAAGGTTTCCACTACACATTTCTAGAATTTCCCTCTTTTTAACATGCAGAAGGGAAAGCATCACTATCTAATTTTCACTTCAATACTGCAATTTTGTCTTAGTTTGTACTGGTGCATAATCTGAGATTGTTACTGGATATGTGCTGAAGCTTTCAACTAAATGCACATGTTCTTGTGAAATGCTTTTCTATCTAGCCTACCCCAGTTATTGTACTTTGGGGAATAATATAGAAATTCTCTCTGAGTTCTTACTATTGAATCCATGTCTTCCATGCCAAATATTTTCATAAATTTCTTCAGAAATATACCATCGTTTGCTATATTTTCCTTTCTAGGTCTCATTCACACATCAGCATTATAGAAATCAAATCTAATCCCAACTATAAGTAATATTACCTGCTGAAAGCTGATTTTGTCACAGAAACTTTTCATAATAGTAGTTTTTAGTGAGATATAAATGCATGCTATTGGAATCCTTCTTCCTTGCCAATATCCTCTTATTACCACAAGTCTAGCATTAGTGTCCAATTATTCCTTTACAATCACTACTGGGGCCCATCTAGTAAGCAGTATTATTAATTCCACATTCTTTTGTTCCTGATATTCTGCTGAATATCCATCCTGAAACCCTTTCTTTAACAAATTCAGATTCTGATTTATTTCAAACGTGTATCCTTCAGCATTGCTATTTGCACTCTGAATGTCTTAATATGTTCCAGTGCTCTTTTCTTTTTGTCTATACCTGTAAAGTCATTTACATTCTAAAACTGTATGGCTAGAGTAGTCATCATGTTAAAGAGCTATTGTTCCCACCAATTACAAATTGAGCAAAATGTCCAAACTGATTGCATTTGAAACATTTTCTTGTTCCGTTTTATTATTTTTATCCTAACCATTATCTGGTATTCATTTTAAAAGTTGACATGATTTACTCTATCTTCAGGTCTTACAGCACAATCATCCTCATCGCACATCTTTGCTGAAAGATGTTATCACATTTTGTCCAGTGATAATTTGTTGACCACTACATATCATTTTGCTTTGTCAATGATTTGATCCACAGTGCTGGGTTTCCTTGTGACATCCACAGTGTTGGGTTTCTATGTGACACACACCATCTTTTAGCACTGACCAAGATGGTCAAGAACTTGTTGAGGGTGATCATCTCCACCACCTTCAAGGTGTTGTTTAACTCTTATTACAAATCCCTTAAAGGCTATAGGTTCATATGTATGTACTAGTCTAATGACCACAAAGTATTTTTAAGCCTAGCCATGCATCTCAAATCTCTGACAAGTTCTGGTACCCTTGATAGTGTAAGCAGGTGCTTGGCAGATGAAACATTTACAAGCAGGAGCCTGGCAGATGAACCATTTACAGGCTGCCTCTGTCTATTGCAGACACATGTGCCAAACCAGGGATGAATTTCCTGTTCCCCAATCAATTGTCCAAGTTACACTTGAATTGGGCTTTGGTGGAGCTCTGCTTCACATGGATGGGGAGTCTGTTTCAGAGACAGGTTAGTCTCTGGGATACATACCTGTCACTCCAGCAAATCCTATTTATATCACAGGCAAGGTGTAAGTCTTTAGAATGTTTATTTCTAGTGCTGTTTGTTTTGTAGATATGCAGGAGGTCCCTCACAGTGGGATCTGATAATGCCTTTTATGCAGATCTATATTAAATCAGCAAACACTTAAAATAGCGAAGGCTGATTTATCGACCCTTTAATAGCAAAAGCTGACAATCGGCGATTTTTTTCCCTGTGAAAAAAATCACTGGGTCATTTTCAGGACTTTTCCATTTCCCCCACTGTGGTGCAATCTCGGAGTTGGTATATTTAAGTACGGGGGTGTGGGAGGTAAAGCCCCCCCACTTTATATTGTGTTTTGAACATTTTTTTTTTTGTGGAACAGCGATTTTTTTCCCTGAGAAAAAAATCGTTATTCCGTGTTTTCGAGAATGTCAACTTTCATTCTTAAAGGGTCGATAAATCGGCGTTCACTATTTTAAGCATTTGCTGATTTAACATAGACCCTTTTATGCTAGGCATAGATCTCTCCTCAACAGCTGCCAAAAAGGATCAGTTCTAGAACTGATCCCTGAGGGGCTCCACTTGTGACTGGCCTATTTGTAGAGATGAACTCCTCAGTTCTAAATTCCTGGGCCCTGTCTGTGAGCAAGCTAGCAATGCATAGGGTGACATAAGGGTTTATACCCATCTCCTTGAGTCTGTCAATAATGGCCAAGAGAGGTGCTGTGTCAAATGTCTTGGCTGGGTCAAGGTGGGCAGTGTGAACCATTTTGCTCTCATTCTTTGCTTTGGCGAACTTCTCAAAGAAGTTCACCAGGGTGAGTAAGCTGACCTGCCCTTGATGAAAGCAAATTGGGCTGGATCCAGGGTCTGGAGATTTCCTGTGTCATTATCAATCATTTCCATGATAATTATTTCCATGGCTTTGTATATGAGACTAGTGAGACTTATGGGTCTATAGTTTTCAAGGTCTATAAATGGCCCACCTTTGTGCAGAGGGATGACTGTTGCTGTTCTCCATTCATAAGATATGAAGCCTGTTTGGGGACTACAGTTAAATGGCAATTCCAGAAGGCCTGATAGGTCACATTTCATGCTATTTAGAAGGCATCCTAGGATACTGTCTGGGCCCATTGATGCAGTGTTTTTAGCCTTAGAGAGACCATTAAGGACCTGTTCACTAGTAATAGCAGGTGCAGTTATTTTTGATGGTATTTCCTGATGGAATGTTGTGGGGGAGAGAGGGGTAAATTATGAGATGAATCTGTCCACCAATAGATTTCCAATATCTTCTGTGTGGTTCCTTTCCCAGAGTAAAATTCCATAGACAGAGGTTTCATGAAAGTATGTGTGGGTTTCTGATAATAGCAGGTAGACCCATATACGTATATATATATATATATATATATATATATATATATATATATATATATATATATATATATATATATATATATATACACTCACAATTATTTAAAAAGACTAATATCTAAGCACCTTATATAAACAAAAAAATTTAAATCCCCAAATTTCTACCCTCATAAATATCTAAACACAAAAATATCAACAAAAGTAAATTCCTACTAAGGACATTTTTTTAACCTTTCCCACTGTTGTGTGACCTCAGAGTTGGTATATATAATTAGCAGAGGGTGTAGGCAGTACAACACAAAATTCCGACAAATCTAACTACATCCAAAAGCAGCAAGTCATCCTCTGACCTAATACTGATAGATTCACTGCACATCAGCAAGTCAAGTGGCATCAGAGATACTTAATCTAGGGATCAAAACCACTTTTGCAATATCAGCAAAATAGTTTTGATGTCTGATCATATCTTGCAGAGGATGCTGCTGCTCTGGAACAGGCTATACATCCACATAAAACAAAGTTCATTCCTGTCAGTATTCAAGCACAATTTCGACCTATGGATGGGAATCAGAAAATTTACTCCAGGACTGACCTTTTTACTACTATTGTACAGAGGCAGTTCCTAAATGTTTTATTCCATTCGTGGGTACCCACAAGTTATCTATGGGATGATCACAGTAATTCTCATTAGGGGTAATATATAATTATTGACAACAAGATGGATAAGGCCCACTTCTCACCAAATAGCATAGCTCAATTTCACGGTCCTTATTAGATCGATGAAAACAGTAAATATCGAATGGCTTAGAAATCGAAAATGCCATTCTTTGAAAGAGGTATTGTGGGGTGCTGCACCCCCCACACACACCGCTAATTATATATACCAGCTCTGAGATCGCACTACAGTGAGGAAAGGGCATATTTTCTGATCTTTACTGTACCGTGATCTCACAATAGTAATTCCGAAGAATGGCATTTTCGATTTCTAAGCCATTCGATATTTAGTGTTTTCATCGATTTGATAGGGACTCTAATTTGAGCACAAAATGGGAAATATGCTAGGCTTTAAATAGCCTACAACGGCAGTTAACCTAGTACTTATCTATGAACCTATAAGATTTTGTTTATGTGAAAACATTTTCTTAGTATATAAAGAGTTTTTCTTTTCCAGTTGGATTTAATAGACATAAGAGGGTGTTGTGACATCCTTCTCACATGAGAAGTGGAGAGGGGGCGTGTCCTTCCCTACAAATTATGTTTTGTATATAGAGTGGGTGCAGTGCCTAAGAAAGAGTAGAAAGAGCATGGTATTTGCCCCTGTTGTCAACTTATAATGGGCACCACAGCTTACAAGCTGTCATTAAGGGACTTCAGTCACAATTGCTGACTGTCTTTTAAACAGCTTGTAAACTGTGTAACTGCTAAACTACATTAAAAGCATAAGAGAACTTTGACAGACAGGTCAGTTGTCTAAAAAGCTGTCATGATAATGATCTCTTAATCATAGCTTTTTGGGTGATTGCTTTGCCTGGGGCTCCAAATTCTCTTGCTACAACTCTAGGTGGTTTTACTGTTCAGCAAGCCTGACTCCACTAGCTTGCTTTTGGCCTGTTACACATCCATTTTTTCATAGTGATTCCAAAATCCTCTCCTTTGATCTGACTTAGGTAACTGACACTATAATACCCTCTTATGCCATTTGTTTAGGTTGTTTACGCTCAATGGAATATACTTATATGCCATTATATAGTGTTAGGATTTTCTAGCATATGACATTAGTAACTAAATTGGGATTTTGTCATGCTGTTCTAAGAAACTTCAAATGTGAGTGCTCAAGGACAGGTTTTAAATATTTTGATATCTGTGAATGAACCCTAGGAGATTATTTTCATTTAATATATTTTTGACACAAATCTTATTATACACACTAACAATATGTTGCTTGTGTAATGCCCCTGCACTGACCCAGTAATCAAGTAGCCTCAATCATCACCACTGGCAGTGGTGAGGGGTGTACACAATGGGAGGATGACAAGTACACACACAGTAAAGTTCAATTTCCCATATGAACACACAGAGATCACAGTCAGTCTGGGTCTGGTTTCTCCCTCTTTCTTTAGATTCCCATTAAGACTCCCCACTGACACAGCTATAAGGTTGAGATCTCAGCTGAGTGGCCAAGATAAGACCTCCAGCACCCTCTCTGCCCAACCAGTGCTTCTTGTCCCTACCCAAGTAGCTAACACATACACACTTTGAGATTAGATTTATATACAAACACACACACTCACACACACACACACACACACACACACACACACACACACACACACACACACACACACACACACACACCTGGGAAAGGCTGGCACAAGTTTACTAACAATGCCCCCTTCTTCCCAGACTATAAGGTAGTTATCACTGCCACCAACCACTTTTTATCAGCTACTCTAAGGCTCTTACAAAGGGTGTTCAATACTGCTGTGTAATGTAACTATTAACCCAAATGGTAGTGCTGACAAAGACTTGCAAGGCTATTTAGGAGTGGCCTGTACAGTATCATCAAATACATATGCAAGTACTCTAAGAGCTTAAATATCTCAAAACAAACCAGCCACAACAATATGTTTAAATATATTTAATAATAAATAATAAAAGAACAAGACAATACTCAGAAAACAAACATAGTTACTTCAGAGTTCAAAATCAAAGGAAATATTTTAAAACAACATTCCAGGACAGCATCAAATAAATACAGAAAATATCTAAACTAATCGTTATTATATTCCTATCTATATCTAAAAGAGATACTATGCCCTGAATCTTACTTACAAGTGCAGATGTGATGATGAGTGGATGTTTCCAGGTCAAAGACAAAATATAAAATGCACAGTCTCTCTCTCTCTCTCTCTCTCTGAGAGAGCTTTTAAATTAATATCAGAAATTACTACTGGGTTAGCTTGGGTGACATCACTCTTTGTCAACTGACTTCAGTTCCCAGGCTAAACATAAACTTAACAGGAGTTAATATCTCTGTGTAACAAATACATATCTCTCAGATCTTTGTTCAGAACTGTGTAGCTGCTAGGAAGTCATAAAGCAATAAAACACTTCACATTTTAAACCTAGTAATTACTTTTCTTTCAAGACAATAGAAAAACTTTGAGCTGTAGAAATTGTATCTGATTCTGCACTGAAACTGACATTTATAGCACAATTGTAAAGTACTTAATTTCAACTTATTTTCTTGAAGTTTTGTAAGTTAATCTTCTGTGTTCCTGCAGTGTATGCTGTGGTTATATTCTTGAAGCTTAGTACATAACATACAGTTCTGTATAAATCATATCAATATTCACAAATTACATAGAATTATTTACAAAATTCCAGATAGCTTGGCTGTCAGTGTCACAGCTTGTATTAAAAACAGTCTAATTGAGATTTATGAAGGATGACGTTTGTGAGAACAAAATGTGGACTTTTTCTAAACCTGAAAAGGTCAAAGCTGTACTTTTTTGTCCTTAACTTTTTCTTTCTGATAAGGTTAAAATAAATTCAATAATGGGATAATAAAGTAGTTCATCAGCTCATAGGTTAATAGGGGTTTACCAGGTTCACGACCACAGGGGCCTTTTTAAGCCTAGCCATGCATCACAAATCTCTGACTTCTGTTTCACTTGATAAGTGTAAGCAGGGCTTAGGAGATGAAACATTTACAAGTATGGGCTGAGAGATGAGCCATTTAGAGACTGCCTGCATCCATAAAAGACACTGATGCCAAACCTGGGATGAATTTCCTATTCCCATCCTATTGTCCATGTTGTTGAATTGGGTTAGGGAGGAACTCTGCTTCACATGGTTGGGCAGCCTGTTCTATAGACAGGGTAGTCTGTGGAATACCTAGCTGTCTCTCCAGCAGGTCCTATATATGTCACAGGCCAGGTTCAACAGTTATTCTGGTGCTATTTGTTTTGCAGATATGCTGGGAATCCATCATGATGGGCTCCAAAAATGCCTTGAATGCCTTATATGCCAGACATAGATCTCTACAGAACAGCCTGTACGAGAGAGGGAAAATACAGGAATAGGGCTTTGAAGCAATCAGCATAAGGCATGTGACTTAATCCCTGTATTGTTTTAGTGATTAACCTCTGTGGACATTGCAATTATTTGATTGCCTGGTCTGACACATACCAAGAGGGGCATTGTGCAAAATACAGTGAGTGCAATGAGCTCCTTGGACCTATATGTCATACCTTTGTTTATAAATTACACAACATAGAATGATTTCCTCATGTGATGGTCAAAAGCTAGATTACTGTCTATGTTCCCAAGTTCCTGGCTACTGGGTTGACTTTTAGGGTGTGTTGTCAATATGATAGTTACTAGGGATATATAACTTCTCTAAGAATACTGTTATGCATTTCTTGGCATTTAGTTTTAGTCCATGGCTCTAGCACAAAATATTTATCTGTGTCAGCCCTTCCTGGAGAACATTAGTGTCAGTGGGAGATCCTTTGACTTCTCCTAATTTGCAATTGTTTGCGACTTTGGTCAGTCAGATGGTCTTGATGCTGGTCTTGACTTCAGAGTAGTCTATGCAAAAAGGAGTGGTGCCAGGATTGATCCCTGAATGACTCCACTTGGGACTGGCCTCTCTCTTGTGGTGGACTCCTCAATTCTAACTTTTTGGGTCCTATCTGTGAGCCAGCTTGCTATCTGCCAGGTGAAATAAAGATTTATAATTAACCTGTTCAGTTTGTCAACAAAGCTCAAGTGAGATATTATGCCAAATACCTTGGATAGGTCAAGGTAGGCAGAGTAAACCATTTTGCCATTATCCATTGATTTGGTGACCTTTTCATATAAGTCTACCAGGTTGAGTAAGCATGACCTACCTTTGCCAAAACCAAACTGGGTTGGTTCCAGTATGTGAAGGTTGGCTATGTCATCACTGATCATTTTCATGATAATTCTTAACAGCATTTTAATATGAGACTAGTGAGACTGATAGGTCTGCAGTTTCCAAGGTCTGTAGATGGGCCACCTTTGTGCAGAAGGATGGCAGTTGTTGTTATCCATTCATGATGTACAAAGTCTCTTTAGAGACTGTAGTTAAATAGTGGTTACAGAGGCCCTGATAGGTTATGGCCCATTGATGCCATGTCCTTTACCTTAGACAGAGCATTGAGAACCTGCTCCCTAGTGATAGTAGGGGTAGTTATATTTGATGGCATTTTCTGAGGGGAGGCTGAGGAGAAAAGAGGGGTAAAGTTAGAGCTAAATGTACCTGCCAGTAAGTTTGTTATATCTTCTAGCTCTGTATAGGTAGCTCCATTAACAATGAATTCTGCACACAATTGTGTAATGCCTTTGAGGTTGCAGACATAGCTGAAGAATGCTTTGCAGTTGTACTTGTCCTGGGAGGTCATATTTACCTCAGATTTGACTTTGGTAGACATTATTTATCCTCTGAGTTGTTTTTTTTTCAGTTTGGTTAGAACATATTTTTCCTGCTCAGTGTTGCACATCCTAATTTTCCATGATTTTCTTCCTTCTGTTATATAGCATATTTATGTTGTGATTTCACCAGGGTGGCTTGTTTCTTGAGTTGGTGTTGGTTCTGTACTTATTCCTGGTGGGTACAGCTGCATCTCTGCAGCTATTAACATGCTTGTATATGGTTGATGTGAACAGTTCTGTATAGGCAGCAGTGTTCTCAGGATTTAAGAGGGCTTGTAATATTGCCAGGTTACCAATTAATAGTAGGAAGTTTACCTTAGAATAGTTCATGAACTTGGGGAGTGAGTCTTCGTTTGTTAACGAAAACAGTGAAGAAGAAAATAAATTTCCAGGACTACCAGAACTAGATAATCCAGGCTATGTGGTGAAGAATTTTCATGAGCCGGATAGAAATAATGGCAAGAAAATGTCCAGAAATTATGAATATGGTTCACAGGTTCATAGGTAGGTATTAGGCTATCCGCCTGAAGGCATTTATAAGCCTAGCCGTAATGTGTTGTCTTACGCCATCCATTAGATTACTTCCCTGTGCCTCTGTCCAGCAGAGCCATTGAAGTGATCCCCGGGATATACTTTTTGTTTCCCATCCACTCGTCAAGGTTTGTCTTGAAGAGGGTTAGCGAGGAGCTCTGCTAATGTAGATTGGAATCTTGTTCCAGAGCATGGGAAGTCTTTGGGACAGAAATCTGTCCCTCCAGCACGTCCTATTTATTGTTGTGGTGAGGTTTAGATCCCTAGAGCATGTGGCTCGAGGGGATATGGTTTTCTTTAGGTGGAGTATGTCCATCAATTCTGGGTTGGACATGGCCTTGTAGTCAGGCAGAGATCAGCTCTGAGTAGGCGGTATGCAACCGAGTGCAGCTGGAGTCTCTTCAGTCGAGCTGCATAGGGCATCTGTTTGAGGCCATTGATCCTCTTGGTGGGGTACTTCTGTGGTCTTTCCAGCTGTTGCAGGTGTCTTGTAAAGTACATCCCAAATGGGGCATTGTACTCTATGATGGGTCTGATGAGTGATGCGTAAAGGGGCACAATGACCTCTTTTGACCTGGATACAAACCCTTTTGTGATTAGGTGAGCCACATAGAAAGATTTTCTAACCACTTTGGCAATGTGATTGTCAAAAGAGAGGTTACTATCTACTTGGGTCTCCAAATCCCTTATTACATCTTCCGTATTTAGGGGGCTACCACCTATGTGGTAGTTTGTGGGTAGTATGTTTTTTCCTAAGGGGAGGACTATGCACTTTTTGGCATTTAGCTTGAGGTCATGGTTTTGACACCAGGTATCTGTCTCAGTGAGACCCTTTTGGAGGATGTCAGTGTCAGCCAGAGAGTCAATTATAGCCCTTAGTTTGCAGTCGTCTGTGAACTTGGTCAGCCATAGTCCTCCTGTGCTAGCCTGTACCCCTGAGAAGTATATGCTGAACAGGAGGTGCCCTAGGACTGAGCCCTGGGGAATGCCACTTGTAACCGGTTTAGAGTCAGACCTAGCTCCCGCAACTCTTACCATGTGGGTTCTGTCTGTGAGCCAGTTGGCAACCCATCTCATGATGTAGGGGTTTATGTTCAGGCTGGTGAGATTGTCTATAATACCTGAATGGAGAATGGTGTCGAAGGCCTTTGCAAGGTCTAGGTAGGCTGTGTGGACCACCTTTCCCTCGTCTATAGCCTTGGTAACTGTCTCAAAAATGTCCACCAGGTTTAGCAGGCATGATCTGCCATTAACAAAGCTGAAGTGGGAAGGGTTCAGTGTTTGGAGGTTCCCAATGTCTCTGTTAATGAGATCCATGATGATGCACTCCATAGCCTTGCAGACCAAGCTAGTCAGGCGTATAGGGCAATAGTTCCTGGGGTCTGCTGTGGCTCCACCTTTGTGGAGCAGAATAACCATTGCTGTGCACCACTCTATGGGCACATAGCCTGTGGAGAGGCTGAGTTTGAACAGTGTGTTTAGGTGAGGGGTTACTTCACCTTTGAGCTCATGTAGGATGCAGCCTGGGACACCGTCCGGTCCCATTGATGCTGTGTTTTTGGCTTTGGAGAGGGCTGTTTTAACCTGAATGTCTGTGATTTCAGGGGCACTGCATTCTTCTGGTATGGTTATGGGCCCTTTTGGGGATGAGAAGGGGGTGAAGTTTGCACTGAACCTGTCTGCCAGGATGTTGGTGATATCAATCAGTTCAGTGTATTTTGTGCCATTCTGCACTAACTCCGAGCAGATCTGAGAATTGCCATTTAGATTCTTGACATAGCTAAAGAATGCCTTATGGTTACTTTTGGAGTCCTTGGCAATTTTTCTTTCAAAGCTAGCTTTGGATTATTTTATGAGGGATCATAGTTTCCTGCTGATACTGATCAGGGATGTCTTCCCTTCTTGGGATTTTACTCTTTTTTGTACTAGTTTCCTCTTTCTATTGTATAGATTATTTATGGCAGGGGTCCACCAGACTGGTTTCCTTTTCTTGGAGGAGTGAGTCTTGGTTTTGCTTGGGATACCACAATCCATTCATTCATGTAGGTGCCCATAGAGTGCATTTGTAAAGGATTTTGCAGCTTGGACAGCGTTATCCTTTAGCATGGGGGCTTTGAAACTTTCTACCGCAGTCTTAAGTAATGTGAAGTTTGCCTTTGAAAAGTTTTTCACAGTGGTTTCTTTGACCGGTGGTGGGGGCACAATGTGGATATCCAGAGTGATTAGTTTATGGTCAGATCTAACCAGCGAGGGGTTGACCTCCGGTATGGAACACCGGTCGCTCATGTTGATGATGACCAGGTCCATTATGTTGTCACCTCTGGTGGGGGTGTTGACCAGTTGATCCAGGGTGTTACAGTTTATACATTTTAGGAAATGTTGGGCAAGGGAGTTAGTACTTGAGTAGTTCTCCCAGTTAATTAATGTATGGGTAATTGAAATCACCCAATATCAGGGTGTTTGGAAGGACCTTTATGTTTCCCAGTGTTTCCAGAAATGTGGAATGAGGGTCCTGGGACATGGTGGGTGATCTGTAGCAAGCTACAATTTGGATTGCAGTTTTGCCCATTGTTAGTTGCACATGGATGATCTCTGAGGCATTGTGCTGTGCCACTAACTTGGAGGTGTGGGTATCCTTGATGAATATGGACACGCCCCCACCTTTTGTATTTCGGTCCCGGTTTTGTGGCCGAAATGTATGGTATGAGTTGTAGCCTGGTAGTGCTGGGGTGCTCTCTGGAGCCTTAAATCAGGTTTCTGTTACTTCACATATATCGATTTTCTCCATACTGAGGAGTGCCTCGAGTGAATGCATTTTGAGGTTTAGACTTCTGGCATTGAGTTGCATTACCCTCAGTTTTTGTTACTTGTGCCTTTCACGGTGGTGGGTTTGTCTTTTGAGCCTTGCCTAAAAAAACACTATGGGGGTGACAAGAGCCTTACTCAGTTTTCGAATGCCTAAGCATGACAGGTGCAAGCTGTCTCTAGCAAAGCAGTGTGGCTTGTCGAGCATGTCACCCCAGGCTGACAGACACTGGATCCCCTTTGAATGACACCCAAATCTTAGCCAGTTGTTGAAATTGATAATTTTTTCTTTATACCGTGGTTTCATTCTTGGTGAGGGCAGAATGCTACTCAGGGTCAGGGTCATAAAGGCCTGGGCTACATGATCAGAGAGCTCTTCCATGTCTCTTTTCATGTAGCCCAGGGAGGTATGGATCAGGTCATTCACACCAACATGGACAATGACAGAATCGTATTTGTACTTGTTCTGGAGTGATCTGAGTGATTGTGTTATGTGGCAGATCCTGGCACCTGACAGGCAGCTAACAGTAACCTTCTCCTTGTTCAGCCTAGTGAGTGGGACATCAGTATGCCTGACTATAGAGTCATCTATTGCTAGTGTGTTGGTGTGTTGGATATTTTATTTTGCCTTAAGGGCTGTGATTGAGTGGCACACTGGTTTTGTAAAGTATGTGTGGACAGGACAATTATGGGGTACATAACCCCAGTTATCAGACATATAAAAAAGGCAAGTGGTACTGAATTAACTGTTCTGAATAACAATTATATTATTCATTTATCTGGTTGCAGTTTGTCAGATACTGATGTTGCACTTATGAATAGGGGTTTAAAGTTTATCCCTATGGCTTTTCCCAGGGGATATGAATTGAAAATTGAAGTATTTAAATTTGTTAGGAAATTGTATTTAAAATCCTTCTTTGCACAAGCTTCTACTGTCACTTATGATAATGAAGTAGACAGTGATAATAATTTAAGTGAAATGAACTTTTATTCTTGTGTTTCTGACTTGGAAATAGATGCTTATTGTAAGCTAAATACTGAAGATGTAATGTATAAAAGTGACTCTGTGCCTGTTTGTAGAGATGATAGCATTCACAATTTTCTAACGCTTTACAATTTTCTATAGATAAGGAGTATGAAGTTATGAATAAAAACAGAAAAAAATATTAAATATAATTTAAACAAAGATGAATGGGCAAGTCTGCAAAGGTTAAGTCAAAATAGAGAATTAGTTTTTAAACCATCTGATAAAGGGGGCAAATTAGTGGTGCTCTACTATAAACAGTATTTGAATATGTGCTATGCTCATTTACGTGATGTTAAAGTATATGCCTCAGTAGGATTGGAATGTTACCAGGAAGCAGTGGTTAGATATAAAGAATTGTTAATGAAGGGATTAAGATTAAAATATTTTTCACAGGAAGATGTCTATAAAAAATTTGCAGTAAAGGATAGTGCCCTGGCATATTTCTTTTGTGCTCCAAAGATACACAAAAGTTTAGTAGATCCACCTTTTTTCTGCATGTGACTATTTTTCGCATAATCTGGTCCTTTTTTACATTCATATTTAAAAGGAGAGGTTGAAAGATTGCCCTCGTATATCAAAGATTCCTTTGTTTTTTTTTAAGTAAGATCAGAGATATTAAGTGGTAAAAAGGCATGTTTTTTTATTGTTATGGATGTTACCAGTTTGTACATGAATATTGAACATGTGCATGGTTTGGAAGCTATATTATTTTTTTAAAGGATACACCAAAGACACATTTTATTATAGAAATGGTAGATTTTTGCTTAAATAACAACATTTTTGAGTTTAATGATGAACTTTTCAAACAGCTTCATGGAACAGCCATGAGGGTGTGTTTTGCCCACGTGTATGCAAACCTTTTTATGGGTACGTCCGAAAATAAATATATTTATGGAAAGGAGATTTTTAGGAAACATTATACAATATCATAGGTTCATTGATGATTTAATATTTATTTGTGAGGGAGGATGTGAAGAGGTTGATACATTTGTGTAAATCCCTATAATATCAGATTTGACGGAAGACAGAAGGGGATGAAAGTAAATTTTCTAGATATAACTTTGCAAGGTGTGAACCATGGTAGGATACAAACAAGTATCCATAGATAGTTTGAAGAGAGTTGTCATATACTACATGGGGAGAGCTGCCACCCCCCTCACATAATTAAATCTATTCCTTATGGGGAGCTTCTTAGAATAAAAATAATATGTAGTGATAACAAATATTGTGAAAAAGAGATAGATAAAACAGTTAATATGTTTGTAAATAGGGGTTATAATAAAACAGTAGTGGAAGAAGGTAGAAAAAGAGTTATGCAACAAAATAATAGTACAAAAATAGCTTATAACACACATGGTAGTGTGTATAAACAGAGATTATGTTTTGTGACTAAATATACAATATTTTCAGAAGTCTTAGTGAATTTGGTTAAATATCATTGGAGCGTTTTAGAAAAGAGTAAATTTCTTGATATAAAAGTCAACGAGTTCCCCATGTTCTCCTATTCGAATGGTAGAAGTATAAGAGATTTGTTAGTGCATGGCAAGTTTCCATTGCCTGCAAGCAATAGAAATGTGATAGTACATTTAGTAGGTACTTTCCCTTGTGGCAAGTGTAGCTGTTGCCAATACATTGCACAGAGTTTTGATAAAATTAATGGAAAAAAATGTATGTGTAAGGGAAGATTTATGTGATAGTGTGGGTATAGTGTATGGTTTAAGATGTCCTTGTGGTAAAGTATATATAGGGAAAAGTAAGAGAAGGTTTAAACAGACTGAAGGAACATGTCAGAGATGTTAGGAAAGGTAAGGAGAAAAATCCTGTAGCATTACATAGTAAGGAATGTCATAATGGAAATATACAGGGTCTTCAGGCTACAATTTTAGGGCAAGTGCAACAAATGTATGATTTAGATATTAAAAAGAAACTTTGGAAAAGTGAATCTATTCTAATTTTGAAGTTTAATACTTTAATTCCAAATGGAATGAATAGAGTGTCACTGGGAGTGTTTCCTTTAATTAACACAAGGATTGTAATTGGTTAATTGTTTGTAACTTTGCTATTTAAAGATGAGATGTACAAGTATGCTCTGTAAAGGCTGATAAACTGAGGTGCTAGAGGAGTTTTCTTTCCAGCATTTTTTATATATTGTATGTTTGCTTCATGACAAGATTTTTTGAGTCCAGATTTTGCTTCTTTTACAAGAGTCATAGGATTATATTTCTACATATTTGTTGGATTGGAAATTTTAATAAATTTCATCAAGGTAATCACTGGCTTTTTTCTTTTTGTGGTGGTGAACTGCATAGTTTCCATTCAATGGTATAATTACCTCAGATTTGGCTTTGGTAGACTTTATTTATCCTCTGAGTTGTTTTTTCAGTTTGGTTAGAACATATTTTCTTGCTCAGTGTTGCACATCCTAATTTTGCCATGATTTTCTTCCTTCTGTTGTATAACATATTTATGTTGTGATTTCACCAGGGTGGCTTGTTTCTTGAGTTAGTTCTGTACTTATTCCTGGTGGGTACAGCTGCATCTCTGCAGCTATTAACATGCTTGTATATGGTTGATGTGAACAGTTCTGTATAGAAAGCAGTGTTCTAAGGATTTAAGGGGGCTTGAAAATTTTCCAGGTTATCAATTAATAGTAGGAAGTTTACCTTAGAATAGTTCATAAACATTCCTTGATTAGCTGGAGTTCCAGGTTTTATTTCTACTTCAAAGGAGACCATTCTCAAGTCTGACCATACCAGAGAGGACATTACACTAGGAGGTATGCAGTGCTCTCCCATATTAGTGAGGACCAGATCCAGTATGTCTGCACCTCCGGTAGTTCTATTGATAACCTGGTCGAGGGAGTTTGTGTTTACAAACCTTAAGAATCTTTGTGTCTGCACATTTGGTATCATATAGAATTTACAGCTAATAGTGGGTAATTAAAGTTGCCTATGAAAATGCTATTGGGTTGGATGGAGAGTGTTTTCAGTAAGCTTAAGTAAATGTTATGGGATTCCTGGGTCATACAGGGGGACTTAATAGCTTGCAAAGAAGTGGTATGGGATTTTGTGCATAATGATTTAAATGTAGAGAAGCTGAAGTCCATCATCCTGTTTGACCAGTCTTGAGATGTATTTATTTTTTATGTAAATCAAGACACCTCCACCTTTAGTCCCTGCCTGTGTAGTAGCTGGTCTAAACACATGGAAGTCATTATAGCCTTACACTGCTGTGATGCTCTCCGCAGATTTAAACCATGTCTCAATGAATGCACAGGTGTAATTTTCTAGAATGAAGAATCTTTGTAGGGAGTGAATATTCTTGTTTAGACTCCTAGCACTGAGCAGTAGCACCTTTAGATTTTTTTTATTTTGATTTGCTATGTCAACAGTATTTTTAATGTGGCAATGCTTAGAAAAGGCTCTATGGGAAGGACACTGTCTTAGCTAATATTTTATAGGTCTATAAGGAAAAGGTTCAGCGAGTCCCTGGCAAAGCAACATGGTCTGTTGACCATCTCCTTCCATGCTGACAAATATTTGCACCCCTATAGAATGAGACTTGAAATTAAGCCAATAATTAAACTCATTCATCTTTTGTTCACATTGCAGTATCATCCTTGAAAAAAGGTTGAATGCTGCTCAGTACAAGGCCCAAACCAGCCTGGGACACATATTCCAAGAGCTCCATGATGTCTCTCTTCATATAGTCTAGGGAAGCACATCTCAGGTCATTTAGACCCATGTGGACTATGTTTGAAGCATACTTGGTACTTGTGGTCCAATGCTGTGAGTGATAGACTGCGTTATAAATTATTCGGGAGCACCTTTTTGTTAAAACATAACTCTTTATGATCATGTCCATTGAATCATATTGAAGGTATGCATGGAGTTTTGTGGTCATTTAAATGTTAAATAATTACCTTATTAATGATTCCATTTGCATCATTGTGTTGACATTTTTGATACCAAAAACAATGCATGGTGTCTCATACATCGACTGCTATAGCAGGCTCTCAGAAATGTGTTATCCAGGACTTACAAAAAGGGTAACTAGGTTTGTGGTAGAAGTGAAGCTAAACCGTAACTATGTATTACATTAAACAATCTACTGCAGAAGACCTTAACCAATACACTAAGCTACTATCAGTATAATTTATTGAAACAGTTATGCTCAATGAAAGAACATGATCCAGGATTAGTCTCTATTCTGGAATTGTAGGCCATATGCCAGCTATACATTTGGGGTGTCTCCACACACAAGAACCATTATGAAAAAATATACAAAGTCATTGCTCTTGTAGAATGTAATTTCCTACAGCCTACTCTAAGAATTTATTTGTGTAAATTTTAAGTGAGTTTTGTTGCATTCTTAGGTTGTGCCTTGGTTTGCCTAAAATGAAGCATTACTACATGATCTTAAGCTCATCACAAATAATTAGATAACATATTTAAAATTAATCACATTGTTCCTTAACCTGTAATTACCTTCTTTACTTCTGACAAATAATCTTCTTTCGGCTGCTCCCATTAGGGGTCGCCACAGCGGATCATCTGTTGCCATTTCTTCCTGTCCTCTGCATCTTGTTCTGTCACACTAACCACCTGCATGTCCTCTCTCACCACATCCATGATCCTTATCTTAGGCCTTCCTCTTTTCCTGTTACCTGGAAGCTTCATCCTTAGCATCTTTTTCCCAATATACTCTGCATCCCTCCTCAGCACATGTCCATACCAAAATAATCTTGCCTCTCTGGCTTTGTCTCCAAACATTCCAACCTGGGCTGACCCTCTAATATACTAATTCTTAATCCTGACCACCATTGTCACACCAAGTGAAAATCTTAATAATTTTAACTCTGCCACGTCCAGCTCTGACTCCTGCCTTTTTGTCAATGCCACTGTCTCCAACCCATATAACACAACTGGTCTCACTACCCTCTTGTAGACCTTCCCTTTCAATCTTACTGGTACTTGTCTGTCACAAATCACTCCTGACACTCTTCTCCACCCACTCCATCTTGCCTGTACTCTCTTCTTCGCCTCTCTTCCACACTCACCATTACTCTGAATTGTTGATCCCAAGTATTTAACCTCATCCACTTTCACCACCTCTGCTCCCTGCATCCTCACCATTCCTCTATCCTCCCTCTTATTCACACACATATATTCTGACTTAGTCCTGCTGACCTTCATTCCTCTTCTCTCTAGAGCATATCTCCACCTCTCCTGGGTCTCCTCCACCTGTTCCCTACTCTCACTACAGATCACAATGTCATCTGCAAACATCATAGTCAACGAGGACTCCTGTCTGATCTCGTCTGACAACCTGTCCATCACCATTACAAATAAGAAAGGGCACAGAACTGATCCCTGAAGTAATCCCACCTCCATCTTAAATGCAACCTTCACTCCCACTGCAGACCTTACTACTGTCACACTACCCTCGTACATATCCTGCACCACTCTTACATACTTCTCTGACACTTCAGACTTCCTCATACAATACCACAACTCCTCGCTAGGCACCCTGTCATATGCTTTCCCCTAGTCCACAAAGACACAACGCAACTCCTTTTGACCTTCTCTGTACTTCTCCATCAACACTCTCAGAGCAAACATCGCATCTGTAGTGCTCTTTCCTGGCATAAAACCATACTGCTGATCACTAATCATCACCTCCCTTCTTAACCTAGCTTCCACTACTCTTTCCCATAACTTCATGCTCTGACTGATACCTCTGTAGTTGCTACAGCTATGCACATCACCCTTATTCTTAAAAATTGGTACCAAAACACTTTTTCTCTATTCCTCAGGCATCCTCTCTTTTTCCAAGATTTCATTAAACAATCTAGTTAATAACTCCACTGCCATTTAACCTAAATACCTCCATGCTTCCATAGGCATGTCATCTGGGACAACAGCCTTTCCATTCTTCATCCTCTTCATAGCTATCCTTATTTCCTCCTTGCTAATCCACTGCACTTCATGATTCACTATCCGCACATCATCCAACCTTCTCTCCCTCTCATTCTCTTCATTCATCAGCCCCTCAAAGTACTGTTTTCATCTGCTCAACACACTCTCCTCACTTGTGAGTATGTTTCCCTCATTATCCTTTATCACCCTTACCTGCTGCACATCTTTCCTAGCTCGGTCCCTCTGTCTAGCCGATTGGTACAGGTCCTTTTCTCCCTCCTTAGTGTCCAACCTTTCATACAACTCTTCATATGCCTTATCCTTAGCCTTCGCCACCTCTCTCTTTGCCATGCACCTCATCTCTTTATACTCCTGTCTACTTTCTTCATCTCTCTGACAATCCCACTTCTTCTTTGCCAACCTCTTTCTCTGTATACTCTTCTGTACTTCCTCATTCCACCACCAGGTCTCCTTGTCCTCCTTCCTCTTTCCAGTTGTCACACCAAGCATCTTTCTAGCCATCTCCCTTAAAAGCTCTGCTTTAGTTACCCAGCTGCTCGGTAACTCTTCACTGTCACCCAGTGCCTGTCTTAACTCTTCCCTGAACTCCACCTCACAATTACCCTTTTTCAATTTCCACCATTTTATCCTTGGTGCAGCCCTCACACTCCTCCTCCTCTTCTTGATCACCAATGTCGTCGTACAAACCTCCATCCTATGCTGCCTAACTACACTTTCCCCTGCCACCACTTTACAGTCTCCAATCTTCTTCAGACTGGCCCTTCTACATAAGATATAATGCGCATGTATGCATCTCCCTCCACTCTTGTGTGTCACCCTATGCTCCTCCCTCTTGTTAAAATACATATTCATCACAGCCATGTTCATCCTTTTTGCAAAATCCACTACCATCTGACCTTCTGCATTCCTTTGCTTAACACCATACCTACCCATCACTTCTTCATCCCCTCTCTTCCCTTCACCAACATGCCCATTGAAATCTGCTCCAATTACCAATCTCTCACCCTTAGGTACAGTCATCACCACTTCATGCAACTCACTCCAAAAGTTTTCTTTCTCATCCATCGTACACCCAACTTGTGGAGCATATACACTAACAACATTCATCATTACGCCATCAATTTCCAGATTCATGAACATCACTCTATCCAACACTCTTTTCACCTCCAAAACACTATTAGCATACTGTTCCCTCAGGATAACCCCTACACCATTTCTCCTCACATCCACACCATAATAAAACAATTTGAACATGCCTCTGATACACCTAGCCTTGCTCCCCTTCCATCTGGTCTCTTGCACACACAATATACCAACCTTCCTTCTGTCCATTATATCAGCTAGCACTCTCTCTATACCAGTCATAATGCCAACATTCAAAGTTCCGAACCTCAATACCACAGTCCTAGCCTTTACCTGCCTTCGGGCATGCCTTCCCTCTCTTCTGATCTCTGACGAATAATGCTAACTTCATATGCTTATGCACCATACAGCACAGATTCTCAGCATAGTTTCATTAAATTTGAAAAGAGAGTCACCATTGGCCTTGCATTCCTTCTACTACATTAATTTTACTAGTTGTATGTCAGTTTTACAGAAGTAGTGCTTGACTGAGTATGATATATGGTTTATACTATACTGTGTATAATATATGGTTTATACTATATTGTGTATAATATATGACTTATACTATATTAGAGGTTTTATTGTTTGTTATGATTGTGATAGAGTTTTACTCCATAGGTCATATCTGTAAATGGAACTTGAATAGTCAGACCAATGTGATTAAGAAAGCACAGTACACAAATGCATTCCATAAGGAGTTTTGGTCACGACCACTCATCACTGAGAAGTGTGGTCTACAGTCTATTCTTTACAACATACTTATTCTAATAAGTCACAGTTATGCTAAACATACCTCAGAATTCTAATAAGTCACAGTTATACAAAACATACCTCAGAATTTCAGTTCTGATCTTCTAATGTGTTACATTACACCAACTGCTTTGCATGCTGCATGCTTTCTGTGGAAGTCTAACCTCACATAGCCCATTGGTATGAAAGGTATGCTGCATTCTGAAGCAGGAGGGAGGGATGCCCAGTACTGTGGATGTACCTTGATGTATAGCTGGCCACATTTATTTATTTATTTATTGACATTTGTTAAACAGGTTAGTCCAGCTGAATCAGGAGCCCATTTTCAGTGGAGATCAGAAGAGAAAAGCTCCAGAAAATTAAGAATTATTACAAAGGTTACAAAAATGTAATCAAAGCTAACATAAGTCTACTACCAAATAATAGCATGACATAACATAAGTCTATTAGCAGGTATCAAATCTATAAATATTACATATTAAAAAACAGACAGAGTATGAAATTCAGTGGAATACCATACATGAGGTCATTCCAATGTACAAAGAGTCAATAATAATACAAGAACCTATTTTTTTGTTTTGGCGCATTTAAAATAGGAAAAAGAAGGGAAAGTAACAGAAGGTGCAGGATATTTGAGGAAAAAGAAATTCCCCCAGATTTACTAATCTTCCGTGCAGGACTAATCTAGTCCTGCACGGAAACAGCAGTTTAAGAGGAGGACGGCAGCGCACCATGCATATTAATGAAGGTGCGCTGCCTGAACCCTAATGCTACACAGAGCGTGGACGAGTGCAGGGGGCATGTCTGAGAGCAGAACTCTCAGAATAAACACGCCCTTGCAAAGTAGAACAGAAGAATGTGTAAATAAATGAGCAAGAACACTCATAAGTGTCCACATATCCCCACCAACAGTCTCCATGTGTACAACAGCAACAGTACATAAAAATAAAATGAAGAAACCCTTTTAATTTTGTTTTAAAACCCCAAGTACAGCTAACAGTAGGTGTGTGGGTTTACCCATCACTTAGCTGCTGTTAAAGCAGCTGAAAAGGCTGAAGAGGATAACAAGGAATATATATGCAAATGACGCAGCACAGCAATAGTGTAGTGGTTAGCACATCTGCCTAACGAGCAGGCATTCCTGGTTCAAGTCCCACTGCGGCACATATAATTTTCCATGTTAAATCTGTATATGAACATATTTCTACATCTTTTCACTGTATAACCTACATAATAACATTTAAATGTGAACTGGAGTACTGCATTAAATGCCCATGTGAAGTGCCAGTGTCATAATGAAAAGGCACTAGGAAGCAGGTTTAAGCATAAATAAGCAGTAATAAGCATATATAAGCCCTAGTAAGCGTGTTTAAGTGTGTTTGCGTGGGGTAAGCATTGCCTACACAGATTAAGCAATGTAGAAGTTCACTGAGTGTAAGAACTGTAACTGGAGGTTAGCAGTGCTTACCTCTGTGCAAACCCGCTTACAACTGCTTTAAAGTGCCTTAATCATTCTGTACCCAACGGCGCGTGTACTGCCCAGAAACAGAATAAACAGCTGCTGCAAGGCTTGAACCCAGAACCCTCTACACTACAGTCACAGTAGTCAACCACTAAGCCATCATAGCAGTGCATAAGAGTGAGGTGTCAACAAACAAATCCTCACCATAGGAAAATCAAACTGAACATGTGAAATGAACCTATGTACAGTGTGATGTTGTATAACCTGCCACAGAACAAATATATGTGAATTGGAGTACTGCAGTAAGGCCAGATGTGAGGTGTTATTGCAATAAAGTGTTGAAGTTCCCAGGACCCCATACAGCATACGTACACATAAATCAAGGATACAAGACACATATATAACATGTAATGAAGAAGACATCAATGCCAAAAGGCAAATATCATGCAAATTGAAAATTAAGCCCCGCTAAGCATTGCACAGCGCTGCTTCCCAGACTACTGGCAGGATACTACCAGTTGGAGAAACAGTGTCAACCTGCTAAATCTAATCTTAAACAAACGCATGTTCGTCCCTAGTGGGACGACCCCAAAAATTCTGCTAAAAAGAATCCTCAGAGTAACATACCATGCCTCACAGGTAAGCAAAGAAGGATACGTAGGTTCATGGACTGAATGTGTGGGAAGCCTGAAGATCTATGGGGTGAGACAACTTACATGATGGGTCTTGAAAAGTGGAGAGTGGGCAATGTGTAGTGGTGTGGTGAGATTCGGATGGAACCTATAGGAAGGATGATTGATGTGGAGGAGGAAGGGGGTGGAGGGAATGATGGGTAAGACATTATGGGCCGAGGCATGCCAGGGTTGGATGGACCTGTTGTAATGGGACTGCCCCATGATGTAAGTGAGAAAGAAGGGGGGGAACAGGAAGGGAAGGGAAATGAGACATACCATTTCCCATGACAAAGCATGTTATGAGTAATATGTATGCTGCATAACCCATGGAATAACACACATATATATATATATATATATATATATATATATATATATAAACTGGAGTACTGCTGCCACAAAAGAACACACACACATGTATATATATATATATATATATATATATATATATATATATATATATATACATATATATACATATATATATACATATATATATATATATATATATATATATATATATATATATATATATATATATATATATATATATATATATACATACATATATGAACTGAAGTACTGCAGGAAATGCACGTGAGGTGTCAGTATCATTATGCATAAAGCAGTAGTTATGTTAAGCAGCAAAAAGCAGTAGTAAGCATATGTCAGCACTATTAAGCAAGTTTAAGGCTGTGTGAGCGGGCTTGCGTGGAGGTAAGCACTGCTAATTTCAGGTTACAGTGTCCTACACCCAGTAAGCTTCCAAATTGCTTAACCTGTGTAGGCAGTATTTACCCCAGTGCAAACCCACTTACAACTGCTCAAATGTACCTTAATCACACTGTATCCAATGGCCCTAGTTCTGCCTAGCAACAAAACAAGCAGCCTTTCCTAGGATCAAACCCAGGACCCTGCACACTATAGCCAAAGTGATTTACCACTAAGCCATCTCAGATATACATCTCATTGATGTATTCACAAACATATCATCCAGCCCAGTCATTCAACAGTACAGAGAATGTATTCCAACATGTAGATGTATGTGTGTGAGTAAATATATTAATGTCTAAATGGTTACAACATATTGATTTATGTATATACATATACATATATATATATATATATATATATATGGGTTCATGTCAGTACATCGACAAATCGGAAGATCGACATTCACTCCACCGACACATGAAATAATCGAAACCGCAAACACGGACATTTAACAGGTAAAAGGTTTACATTTCGCTAATCATGCCTACCACACATGCATAACACTGCCACACTTACTAAAACATGGTAGGCATGATTAGCTAAATTAAAACTCTTACCTGTTAAATGTCCGTGTTTGCGGTTTTGATTATTTCATGTGTCGGTGGAGTGAATGTTGATCTTCCGACTTGTCGATGTACTGACATGAACCCATATATGTATATAACTATATATATATATATATATATATATATATATATATATATATATATGTATAAAACAATGTCAATATGTATGAACATATAAACATGCAAATACCTACATCTATAGATAAAAATGTCCACATCTACATGTCTAAATATATACGACAGTTTATATATATATATATATATATATATATATATATATATATATATATATATTGATATAGATATATATCTCAGCTGATATATATAGGTATAAACGGACATACATCTGTAGATAATGGGGAAGTAACAAAACATATATGTCCTCATGCAACGTTAATGGGGTTGAGAGGCCCCATACAATATACATCTAGCAAGAATAGGTATACCCCCCCCCAGCCAAGCATGACCTCCCTGTAATACAGTACCAAGTGGTGCAGATCCCATAACCAGGACCAGACACGACATGGCCATCCCTAGGATATATATAAACAGACACATATATGCAGATACAGGTATATATATACATATATATATATATATATATATATATATATATATATATATATATATATATATATATATATATATATATATATATATATGTAACTACAGATACTCACACAGATTTGTACAGTAATATACATATGTAGTAAGTGCACACAATATGGAGCAGCCAGCATTCCTACAGTCACCACCTTATCAACTGGAAACTGTATGAGCCACCCATACGAATGACATTCATAGCCCACAGAGATATCAAAGGGTATAACACCACACACAGATGTGCATAAATGAATGTGAAAGCTTTGTGTACTATGACAGTTGTATATGCCACGTCATTTAGTTGTTTAGACACTGACATCCATATGAATAGTGTAATGCAACTGTGAAACAGTTATACTAAGACAGTAGTCTGGAAAGGTCGACATATGTTGCTGTCCAGGCTGAGGCCTTCAAGTAGTACATTAGTAATGACAGACTGGGCCACAGCATACCAGAAAATCAACAGTACGTAATGCAGATGTATAGGTCAGCAACCTCTATCTACACTCTGTACACACTCCCTAGGGGGTACAGACCCCAGCTGACACCATGGTATGTATCTGTGACATAACAAGGCATACCTGACACCATCACAATCACACTGACAAAAAGAACAGCCCATATGGTAGGAGGCAGTAGGCCTGCATTTACCCAAGTTGGATTGTATGGTAAAGTACATCCAGATACCTTAAGGCAGCTTATCCCAGATACCCACACATGTTGTAATAGCCTAGGTTAGTCATGGTGCACCCCCTACACTCACTAATACTGGGCCATATACCACTGTTACATACACTGGCCTCTGGAGTGCATTAGGGCACAGATGTATTATGTAGGTGAAACCCACACATATATGCCCCCAACCCCCTAGTATGTGTGGGGGACACAACAGCAGTCGAGTGATGGCAGGAAAGACAGCATGACATACACACAGCCTACTACATAACAACCCCTTACAGCATGTCATATGTGAAAGCCTGGTATGCAGGTGGAGGACAGAGGCTGGAACACAGGCACATATGAGTAAAACTGTTGTCATACAGTAAGCAAGATATGTATATGTGTACATATCTATATGGATATATGTATACTTATTTATACATATATGTTCACCATATGTTCTGGCACACATGTATTATGTAGGTGAAACCCACACATATATGCCCCCAACCCCCTAGTATGTGTGGGGGACACAACAGCAGTCGAGTGATGGCAGGAATGACAGCATGACATACACACAGCCTACTACATAACAACCCCTTACAGCATGTCATATGTGAAAGCCTGGTATGCAGGTGGAGGACAGAGGCTGGAACACAGGCACATATGAGTAAAACTGTTGTCATACAGTAAGCAAGATATGTATATGTGTACATATCTATATGGATATATGTATACTTATTTATACATATATGTTCACCATATGTTCTGCACATGGAGTGGAGCTCTACCTCAGCCCCAACAGTCCCAACCTCTCAGTGCAAGGGGATGTCACGTATGTAGTGCAGGTATATTTGTAGACTATTGCTACCGTAATAGGGATTGTCTTCACAGAAATGGTGTGTGTGGGAGGCCACATCTGCCGTTAACGTGTGCACCATTGGCTACTTACAAACATCCTAAGGTCAGCATAGTACAGTACAACTGCTAACACAGTAATGCCCCTGTGGACTACAGCTGCAATAAGGCCAATATATGTGGACAGTCTGACACACTCAGATCAGTCCAGGGGTATACACAAAACCCCTTCATGCAAGACATGTGGACCAGGCCTGTCAATGTGGATGTTAATAGCCATGTAGATGGGTAAAACATGTACATACTGGTATACATTTGCCCTCATAGGTTATGCATTCATACACCCCTGTCTGTCCTGACACATAATAACTGCTGGTGCAGAGGTGCCATGTCCACATACTATCCACTAGTTACTGACATATATCTGAACAGCATCCCACTGCTTTGTCTGACATATATGACTGTTATGGTGGCCATGCACCAGTACATCTGGGAAGGATCTGGATATGACATCTCACTGGATAAGTGCAGTAAGCTGCTAGACATGTAACAAAGCACAGTGCAGGCTACAGGCAGACTGACTCAACACTGGGCTACATCTCCTATGTGGAAATACACATGTACCTGCATAGATTGCAGGCTCTGCAGGCATATTGCATCACAGACTAACAGACACCTGTGTGAATGTGCATAACCACAACCAATGTGTACACAGCCACAGCAACATATGGTAAGCTAGTGTACTATTACAGTATATGGACTATCTGATGTACACCATCCTCATATAAGCCACTCACACAACAACCCTACATATACTGGGCCGCTACACAGTGTGGTCCAATGGCTGTCTGTGGTGTGAGACGTGTGTGTTCACCCCTACAAACATGTAAGCTGAAAGGATGACATACAGTGGAGCAGCATGTAACATCAGATAGAACTGGACCATGAACAATGACATCTACCACAGTCTCTACACAGGCCAAGGTACATATGCACTATACACACACTGTCGACAATTACCAGACTTACACATACCTCCGTACTGTACACACAACCACAGAATGCCCAGGCTATGTCCTCAAATACATCCCTACTATACATAACTTGTAGCAGTCTGATATCTCACTGGCGTGTTATCAGATATGCTGTCAACGTATATGGTGTACAGAACATAAGCACCCCAAACTGCATGACATATGTACAAAGGTTGACAGGGTTTTGGCTGGAGGCACAAACACAGGCCTAATATTAACATGTCACTGTGATGACCTCATACATCTCCTGTCGTAACAGGGTGTGATGCAACATATGTCCTATGAGGGATATGATGCCAGTAACTCTCCCGGCTGTCACCATCTACTGACTGCAATCCTCACACTACCTTCTGCAGTTGAGAGATAGGTGCTCTGTGGGTAACATAAGGAACACAATGCACCATACACTGCCCAGTCTGCAGTTGATCCTACAGATGGGGATTCCTCATAAACATAGCACTGACATGACAAGTATTAAAACATGTAGGACAGCCATATCCACACACATCCTGTTAAAACAATAGTACCCCAACTGCAGTATAGCAGCACTTACAGTCTCTAGTCAGGACAGGCACATCCCCCTCCTGTGTGTTGGCCTGTCACCACAGTGTATGTTGTCAGAGGTAAGTCCCCAACCCATCTGTGATGCTGATTGCCAAACAGCATATCTAGTTCCTGGTCACAGTGAATGAAAAGGCCTAACACCAACATGATGTTCCTAAATACTGGAGTGTGTTTCCATGCAATTTGCTATGGGAATGTTACCACAGCTGTTCCCCATGCAATCAGCTAGAGTAGGGCTGTAATCCATGCAGAGGCCATCAGCTGATCATGAGCATCACTGACAATACACATGCCGCTGCCTAAGCAAAGCTGGTGTAAGTCTCCACATCCACCAGAGAGGGAGTGAGTGAGGCAGACAGAGGCAAAGTTAAGTCAGGGTGGGTTGGGAGGGTAAAAGGTAAGCATGTGTGTGTCACACACCTACCAGTCCAGGGTATCGAACCAGTGACTATGTACTGATATCACATCTGTTATCCCTGCATGGTGAATATTGTGATTTATGCTAGGGGGCACCATATAAGAGATTTTGAAAACACACTTATCATTGGGTTCAGTTGTTACACACTCACAACCACCTCCACACAGGACACGAACAACAAACATTAACACATTAAGACACACACACCTGCCACAACTGGGATTGGAACCTCTACCTAACTAGTTATTACCCTACAGTGCTATGCTATTTTAGAACGCACCACAGAGATTACTGGAGTACTCTTTCCCCAAAGGTTTATTTCACAGTGAGTGACATCAGCAGGACTGCCAAAGTAGAGCAAATGAATTGTAGTGAGTGTGACTAGCCAAATATGCATTGCTCTCTACACAGACATAGGAACAGACACAAAAGCATCCACAACTCCCATGTGTGAGAATAGAACTCCTACCAGAATTCTATATCACACTACAGCATTACACTGTTATAGCACACACCACAGAAATTGCTGGAGTGCTGTTCCCCCAAAGGTGTACTTAATAGTGATTGACATAAGCAGGATTGCCAAAGTAGGGCATTTGAATTGTATTGAGTGTGACTAACCTAAAGTGCCCTTATTAGTCTGTATGTATTAACTGCTGTTCTGGCCAGAACAAAAATAACCTGCCTTTGCAAGTCATGAACCCAGGATCATGTACACTAGAGTCACAGTAATTAACCACTAAGCCATCACAACAGTACATGGAGCAGCAATTCCACCAAAGTAATCCCAGCATAGGCTAATCACACTGAACATGTGAAAGGAATGTATATACAGTTGTCCATAAAAGACCTGTCCAATACCAATGGCATGCTACTCAAGGCAAAAGTGAAAATGTTTGTGACACCCATGGAGACAAGAGCTGACAGTTCAACTGATGAATCCTGCACTAAGGCACTGTATGAGCACAGCCACTTGTGCATGATTCCTGACATCCCACATAAAACCATGATGCTCACCTCCCAAATAATCAAGCCAGTCTGGTGGTCTCCTGCCATTAACAGAGTATGCAACACATGGTAGACACTGTTGAAGAAAGAAGGATAATCCAAGGATGCAAACAACTCCCTTACCAGCCCCAGTAAGATGTTGAGATCCCTCATGGAATCCTACAAAGCTGGTTATGTAACTAAAATCACCACAGATTCCACAGACAACCACACTGCATTCTATAGTTATGTCCAAATTCTAACTGGCAATGCTCAGAAGTGCTCTGAGCTGTAACAGAATGGCATTACATAGACTGCTCCCATGGAATGTGCCAATATCCTGGCAGATTGATTTAGTGCCACATTCACCACCTCTCACCCCCAAAAGGGCCCATGTCAATATGAAAGGCGTTCTATTGCACAGTAATCATAGCCACACAGGCAGAAAACCCACTACCCTCAGCTAAGAATTAAGCATCCATGGGACCAGATGACATCCTGGGCTGTGTACTACATGAACTACAAAATGGAATGGCAACTCACCTAATTATCATGTGTAATCATAGCCTCATATCAGGCCTGGGGCCCACTGAGTGGCACACAACTGCAGTTATCCCACTCCACAAGGGGGGATCCACCTGTGATTCCTGGAATTATCATCACATCAGTCTGATGAGCCTGATCTGTAGACCCATGGAATGCAGTAGCAAGGAATGTTTTGAACATAGACATTGGCAACTGTCAAACACTGGACCCCACACAGATTGGGCTCATGGCGGGCCAGTCTTGTCTCCTGAAACTAATTGCCTGCTTTGATTCAGTCTACATAGCTGTTGAAGAGGGTAAGGCAGTCCACAAAGCCTATGTGGACCTTGCCAAGCCCTTCAACACAATCCCCCAGTCTGGAAACATAGATTAACATACTAATCTGGCCATACATCCCTATGCCACTCGATGGTTTGCCACATGGCTTACTGACAGAACCCAAACTGTAGGTGTAACTGACTCCAAATCCATCCCCAGACAAGTGACAAGTGGAGTACCTCAGGGTTCAGTCCTGGTACCACTGTTGTTTGGCATCTACATCTCTGAAGTACAGGCCAACAGTATGGGACTCTGGCTAACAAAGGTAACAGATGACTGCAAAATGGGGGTTATTATGAGCATGACTGTACTGCATGACATGTTACTGATACCAGCCTGACATCATACAGGTGGGATGGAGTACTGTTAACATCTTGTGCCCTTGCCATGTAATGTCCTGGTTATGGGATCTGCAACAGTTGGTAGTGTATTGCAGGGCAGATTAGTTTGTCTGTGGGAGGGAATAACTATTTGTGCATGATGTATGTTGTTTGTGCCTGTCAACCCAATTAATGGTGCATGTGGAAATATATGTTTCTGCTATGTTACCACTTTATCTACAGATGTATGTCCATATATACCTATATGGATATAAATATCTGCTTACAAATATATGTGTGTGTGTATATATATATATATATATATATATATATATATATATATATATATATATCTTTCTACATATATCAATATGTTGTATCTGTTTAGACATCAATATATTTTCACACACACATACATCTACATGTTGGAATACATTCTCTGTACTGTTGAATGACTGGGGTGGATAATATGTTTGTGAATACGTGGGGTTATTTATGTTTGGGATGGCTTAGAGATGAATCACTTTGGCTATGGTGTGCAAGGTCCTGTGTTTGGCTATGGTGTTCATGGTCCTGGGTTCGAGCCTAGCAGAGATTGTTTATTTTGTTGCTAGGCAGAACAAGGGCCAATGGATACAGAGTGATTAAATCACTTTAAAGCAGTTGTACGCAGGTTTGCGTGGGTTTGCGCGAAGGTAAGCACTGCTAAGGTCTGGTTATAGTTTCTTATACTCAGTTAGCTACTGAATTGCTTAACCTTTGTAGGCATTGTTTAGCTCTGCTCAAACCCGTGCAAACCTGCTTACAACTGCTTTAAAGTGCCTTAATCACTGTGTATCCAATGGACTGTGTTCTGCCCAGCAACAAAATAAACAGCTCTTGCAAGGCTCAAACCAAAGACTTTGCACACCACAGACAAAGTGATTTATCACTAAGCCATGTCAAATACAAAGAGATTAGCTGTTATCAGAAACATATCATCCAGTCCAGTCATGCAACAGTACAGGGAATGCATACCAACATTTAGATGTATGTGTGTGCACCTATATTAATATCTAAACAGATACAACATATCGAGATATGTAGTTTTATATATATATATATATATATATATATATATATATATATATATATTTCTATACTATAATATATACATATATATGAATATATATGCACATATATACATGCATATGCCTAAATTGACACAGATATGTGTCTACACCTATATGTCTACATATACACAGCATGTTACATATGTGTACACAGATATATATATATATATATGTAGGTGCATATGGACATAGTTATATATATATTATCAGAGATATAAATCTATATAGGTATATATGGTCATACATCTGTAGATAGCAATGGCAGAGTAACAAATACACATATGTCCACATGCACCATTAATGGGGTTGAGAGGACCCACACACTATATGTCTTGTATGAATACGCACCCCCCCCCCCACAGCCAAACACGTGGCTGGCTTTGATGTCACATGTATGGGTATGGCTTTACCCCAGCCTCTCAGCTAATTTATATCTGTTATCCCTGTATGGTTGACATTGTGATATATAGTAGGGCCACCATAAAATAAATAATTAAAAGTCCCTCCACATTGCCCATAGGTGTCACTCACACTCACACCCTTCTCTACACAGGATATGAGTTACAAATACACACACACAACTGTCATGTCTGGGAGTTGAACACCTACCCAATTAGTTTATTACACTACAGCACTATGCAATTATAGTACACGCTATGAACATTACTGAAGTACTTCTTCACCAAAGGTGTATTTCACAATGAATGACATCAGCAGGATTACCAAATAAGGGCATTTCAGCTATACTGCAGGTGACTAGCCTAAAATGCATTGCTCTCTACACAGACAGTGAGACACACACACACAGCATCCACAACCGACATGTGTGGCTATTGAACCCCCTCACCAAGGCCTATATCACACTACAACATGTAGCAGTTATAGGTCGCACCACAAGGATTACTACAGACCTTTTTCCACAAAGTTGCACTTCACAATGAATGACAGCAGGATTGCCAAAGTGGACATTTAGAATGTACTGCAAGTGAGTAGCTTATAATGCATTCCTCCATACACAGACATTGGAACACACACAAAACATCCAGAACTGCCATGGGGGGAGATGGAACCCTACCACAGTTCTAAATCACAGTACAGCATTACGCAGTTACAGGATGTGCTACAGAGATTACTGGGCTACAACTTTCCCAGAGGTGTATGTCTAGGTGGGTGACATCAGCAGCCTTGCCAAAGTTGAGTATATGAATTCTAAGGAGTGTGAGTACCCTATAAGCCATTGTTCTCTACTCAGCCTAAGACAGACAGAGACACACAGATTCACAGACCCACAGTTGTCCAGTCTGGGGTAAGAACACCTACCTAACTACTTTATCACACTACAGCAGTATGCAGTTACAGGATGCACTATGGCGAGCACTGGGTTATGATTTTTCCAGAAGTGTTTTTCTAGGTGAGTGACATCAGCAGCCTTGCTAAAGTTGAGTATATGAGTTGTACGGAGTGTGAGTAGCCTAAAAAGCATTGCTCTCTACTCAGTCAGACACACACACACACACATTCACAGTTGCCAGGTCTGGGGTTAGACCACCTACCTCATGACTTTATCACACTACAGCAGTGCACAGTTACAGAATGCGCTATGGAGATTACTGGGCTATAATTTTCCCAGAGGTGTATTACTACATGAGTGACGTCAGCAGCCTTGCCAAAGCTGAGTATTTGAATTGTACAATGTGTGAGTGGCCTAAAAAGTATTGCTCTCTACTCAGTCAGACACACACACAGTTGTCAGGTCTGGGGTTAGCACACCTACCTAACTACTTTATCACACTACAGCAGTATGCAGTTACAGGACGTGCTATGGATATTACTGGTCTATGATTTTCCCAGAGTTGTATTTCTAAGTGAATGGCATCAGTAGCCTTGCTAAAGTGGAGTATATGAATTGTACGGAGTGTGAGTAGCCTAAAATGAATTCCTCTCTCTACAGCCAGAGACAGACAGACACACACTCAAACACACACACTTGCCAAGTCTGGGGTTAGAACTGCTACCTAACTAGTTTATCACTACAGCAGTACACAGTTATGGGATGCGCCATGGAGATTACTGAGCTACAGCTCTCCCAAAGGTATATTACACATTGGATGACCTCAGCAGGCTTGCCATAATACTGCTATGGGGAGGGCGGTGTGTGCCTGGGCCATAACCCATTCATGTAGGGGTTGATATGCCACATGCGGGCACACACGGGGTCATATGTCATGGGTACGTGTATACAGCTACTAGATGACTACTTCCTTGTACAGTTATGTTGCACAGCTGGCACGTGCACCACATAGTCTATCATGCTGACAGAGACAGGTGGCTAGTATCTGCAGTGAGTGACATCTGCACCACATGTGTTTGGGGCCCTTTGGCTGTGTGCTGGGTGGCACAGGCCCAGATGGCTCCTTGTCACAGTCACCCTCTTCCACACATCTATGTCCGTCTACCTTTGGCTTATTATAGTACATTATCCTTACATATGTTTCTGTATTCCTATCCACTGTGTGTGAGAGGCAGGAGTGGTGCATACTGACATGTATCTGCACTAAGAATTGCGAGTGCCAGATATGTCTGGTCCACTGCTGTTTGCAGACATGGCCTTCATGTGTTTAAGTGTGTGATCATGCCCAGTATGACCTTTCAGTATGTTGTTGACTGACATTTCCTTCATTCCTCTAAGTGTGTGAGCATGTCCAGTATGACCATCTGTATTGCATGTGTGGATCAAGTCCAGGTAGTTTGTACTGCGGTGCTGATCTATGTGTTGTACACTGGCAGGTAGCATGCTTTGTCAGCAGGGTATCCATCGGTCATTTGGCATTGACTGTTGCTACATTTCTGCATAGCGGGGGGGGGACAACTGACTTTCTACATTTCTACACAGGAGTGGGGGGGGGCACACCTGACTGTTACTATAAGTGTATGTAGGATGGGGGGCACACACCTGACACTTGTACACATTTGCTAGGACTATACCGGTATGTCAGGTACTCCATTTCAGTCTGTAGTCTTACCTATTGTGCTGGCTAGAGGCATACCGGTGTACTACAGATCTTAGCTTTAATTACCTACATATTAGTTTCTGACTTCCTAGCCTTCACAACTTACATTCAACTGCCTGGCCTGCTGTAGTCTGTCTGTGTATGCCTGGGGGAGAGGTTACCCATAGGTATCATTCAGAGTCCCTAGTACATTTGTTTGTGTTTGTCTACCCCTGTCCTGCTGGCTGAAACTGTTGTTGGGTATGTGCACCTTCCTGACTGGCATGTGTTGGTCTTATGGACACACATGTCACTCAGCCCATTTCCTGCAGTGGGTTTTGTCACCCTGTGTAGTACTGACTATTATGGTGACTCCAGTATGTGTTACAGATGTCATGGTGCCACTATGGGTGTCTACTGCTGCCATACCATTCGCCCACCCAATTCCCTTGCATGCTCACATCCATACCATAGCTACAGGTAATAACACATTCTACTCCATTTGGCAATTGGTAGGTTGATTGTCTTACCTTGAGAGTGTGCTAAACTTGTGGATGGTGCTGGAGGGCTGCCTATGTCGGATGCGCATAGTACACTCCCTATACATGGTTGAGCACAGGTAATGTCATGTTTGGCATCCCTTTTACTGTCTGTGTGAGTCAGAGAGAGGTGTCATTCCCTAGGTCCCTACTGTGTCATTGCATATGCTATACATTGCCTCTTTGCCAAGGCCAGGTCATACTGGGCACACCTCCTTCTGCCTACTGGGGCAGGCTCAGGTTGTTCCTCCTCCGAGTCACTCTGTGCCTGTACAGGCCTTGGCATTGGTGGGGGGGCTGTGTGGCCCTGCCCCATGCTGTTCCTGCTGCAGCTGTTTCCACAAGATCATATTGTGTAGCATAGCACATACCATAACAATTTGGGTACATGTAGCTGGTGAATACTGCAAGACTCCAGCGGATGTGTCAAGACACCGGAACCGTGACCTGAGCATCCCAAACACATGCTCTAGTATATGTCTGGCCTGTGCGTGTGCTTCATTATGGTGTTGTTGTTCAAGTGTGTGTGCATTTCTGATGGGTGTCTTCAGCCACGGCTCCAGTGGGTACCCAGCATCCCCCACTAGGTGACCGTAGGGGATAACCACATTGGCAATTCCGTGGTACAGCTGAGTCAGATGCCATATGTGTGAATCGTCATAGCTTCCAGGGCAGCCAGCACACACATTCATTATAATGCCCTGGGCATCACATATGACCTGGCAGTTGATGGAGGGGATGCCCCTGTGGTTCATATAGGCCCTGCCCTGCTCACCAGGTTCCTATTACGAGAGCAAAGATTCCTTTAGTTGAATACGAAGACGTCGACCCATATTGCGTGAAGTACGTAAACCACGAAAGTTCAAAACCACAAAGTTCGAAATGTCAATTTATTTTGGTTGGCCCATCTACGGTATAGCTCCGTAAGGTAAGTGTGCGATAGATAGGAATTTAGTGTTAGGATTTGGGTTAAGGTAAGTGCATAGATAGGTAATGTATGTAAGAGTTAGTGTAATGTTAGAAGTAGTTGCTTTTTAAATGTATGTATGTGTTTTATTTATTTTGTTTGGGTGTATGTGTGTAGGGGAAGTGTGCAGTAGTTACAGAGCTTAGGGTTAGGGAGGGGTTAAGGAGAGTGCATAGATAGTTGTGTTTGTGGGGTTTAGTGTAGTGTTGGAGGCAGGGTTTTGGTGCTTTAGTTTAGGTTAGAAGTAGAGTTTGGTTAGTGTATGTATGTATGTGGTTTATTTATTTTGTTTGGGTAGGTAGTATGTAGCGGGTGGTGGGGTTGGCCAACTATGACACCTCGATATTTATTTTTTCACAGTTTAGTGCGTTCGGGATTTTCGTGGTATAAGGGTTGATGTTTTGGTATTCATGCATAGGGTTTTTTGCGCTGGTAATATAGACCCTGCTCACCAGGTGGTGCTTTGATTAATATGTGTATGCAGTCTATAGCACCCACCATCGCAGTGTATTCTGCTATTTGGTGGAAGAGACGCATATTGCTGGTCAACACCTCACGTGTGTTGAGGAAATATACATGCTCACTGGCATGTGCTGACATGGCATCCAGGAACAGGTGGAATACTCTGGATGCTGATGCCTGTGAGATCCCCATGATATCCCCAGTTGTGCTTTGGGAGGTACCTGTGGCTAGTATACCTAGGCCTACACGTACCTTGGTATTCACTGGGATGGGTTCCCCTCAGCCAGTTTGATGTGTCAGGTGTGACCGGCACAGCTCAACAATTTGCTGTAGAAGGTCTCTGTCCACCCTATAGTACTCCACTATCTCCAACTCATGTAGCCCCTGGTAGGTTACCCTGGGTCTGTACACTCTTTTCCGTCTCTTCACTGTGGGTTGTTTGGCGGCATTCACATCCTCACCACCCTCAACCTTTTGCACATGTTGTTCTATGTTGCCTGCTGCAGCCCTTCTCATTTTGTAGGTTTGTTTGTTAAAATGTCCCCACTTGTATACACCAGTGGTGTAGACTATGGAAAAAACAGAGGGGAAGATGTTTACTTAGTTTATAGTAGTGTTCTGGGCTGGGCTGGTCTGCTGCCTGTGTGATTGGCTGATTCTGATACATTTCACCTGCCAGCTAATCTAGTTCTCCTTGGTTACCTTCCTACTGCTGTTTTCCCCTCCCATTGCCTTCCTGTTTAAGCCTGTGTGCATGCCGTGCAAAAGGAGTGATCAAATGTGCACAGAGCTGCTATTTCCTGGTATAACCTTTTTTTTTTTCCTGTAAAACCTGGTGCATGCCGCGCACACCCGCTTCCACTTTGTAAAGAGTGCTAGGCAGGTTTAGACACACCCCTAGCTTAACTGTGCTAAGCTAGGAACAATCCCAAGCCACAGGACTCCAATCGACTTACAGTATGCCTGACACACACCCCCATGATGTCACCTATACCCTAGTCTTGCACCCAGATATTCATACTCTTACACTGATGGGACCTGTCTCACATGATGGGAAAAAACTGGGATTCACTATCCTTCCCCTCATTTGCATAGGATTGCCTGCTAATGCATAGTTACATGTCTCACACTGATCATCCCCCCTTAGCAACCACTACTCACTGGCCAGGTTGTCCTCTGCCTGCCATTGACTTGCATGGCAGAATACTGAATTTAGTTAGAATGCTTGTTTTAAGTTTATTTTCTTATTTTCCCCCTGATCCCATTTGCGCGCCACTGCCCTGTGCTTAAACAGCCGTGGTCGGCGAAAAATATATAAACATTTTTTTTATTGTTGGCAATGCCACTGGTCTTATACTTGTCCATTGGGATGCTTGCTCAGTGATATGCAGCCTTTATTTGGAGGTGTCATAGCTCCATTTTTGACTTTGCAGAAATGTATTCGGTTACTAACCAAATACATTTCTGCAGATTGCACTAGTCTTGCACGGACTATTGCAAGCTTCCTGGAGTGCAAAATCACCTCATTTGCATGGATGGCTCCTGCAAATGAGTTGATTTGCATACCAGGGTTTAGTCGGTGCAGGATTAGTGCTGGAGCTCTCGTGCACACCCCTGCCGGCTGTTCCTGGATTGCACGGCAGACATATTGCCTGCGTGGGCTCTTGCACTCATCTTGCACTCCGTGCAAGCTTTTAAGAATTCGAGGGATTATGTAGATAAGAATGGAGAATAAGTCAAGTGGGGGGTTGACAAGGGTAGGACCACGTCATTTGTAGATAATGTTTAGGTTCTTGTTTAAACAGGTATTTTTGAGGAAGGCTTCTTATATTGAGAGGGAGTAAGTTCCAAGCATAGGCTCTGGAGTATTTATAAAGGGACTTTCCAATGCTTTTATTCAGCTTGTATCTGTCAAGGAGGTGTTTGCTGGTAGTATGGAGGTGGCGTTGGGGGTTATAGTAGGACAGTAGATTAGAGATGAAGGGGCAGAAAGAGGGATCATTCAGGATAGAGTGTGCAATATGTAGTTGAGAAAGAAGTAGTCGTTCAGGGAATTCAGGCCATTGGAGTTTAAGGGCGAGGCAGTGATGGGATTTATATGGAAAACTGCAGGCAAGTCTGGCTATTTTGTTATATGTTTGCTCTAGTTTGGAGAGAAGAGATGTTTGAACATTAGTAAGGACATGGGCAGTGTAAAGAAGACAGGGTAGAAGGAGTGACTGAGCTAGGAAGGGTTTGGAGAAGGGTGTAAGAAATGTTTGGTTGCCATCTTAGAGTATTAAGCATTATGAAAAGTTATGATGAGAAAGGAAGCAAGCTGTTTACATGCTGCCTTTCTGCCTACCGTGATATTATGACGTATAGCAACAATTAGTACAACAGGATTATTCATGTTAACCCATGAGTCTTGAATTCATATCACAAAGAACAGCCTTTTTTATATATCACTATTTTTTATATGATTCAGTAAAATGTGTATGCAGTTTACAAGTAAAATTCCACTCAAATTTGAATAATTAAATTTACAGTGCAATTTCATAAACCTATTTCTAAAGTTGCTCCATATTTACTTCCCTTCTTATATGTAGTTATTCTGAATGTCACTGCACCTCTGGGAAATGGGAATGCCCCAGATATATTAACAACACTAGTTTCGTTTTCATACATGCAGCATTTCCATGCACTGGGTATTACCATGTGGCACACATTCCTTCCACAGATCTGTCTTATATTGTATTATTCTTAATGTGAGAACCATGATTTAGACTGTCATATCACCAGTAGTGCATAGCATAAACTATCAGATGAGAATTGTGCAAACTTCGGTATGAAAACAGTCATTAAAAAAAACAGCCTAATTTTATTATTTATATCTGCAGTGTACTCACAAAATAGTATGATTTTCCCTTGGAGTGAGATGCAAAATTCAAAACTGACATAAATCAAAACCTGCAGAAAATGTTTATTTATAGATAGAAGATTTTAGAAAACTGGGAAAAAATGAGTGATATGTTAGTCTGGTTTCTTCAAGTTACAGAAGAATTAGGGAAGATCTTTTTTGTTATATAAGGTATAATAATGAACTTGTTGCAAACAACCATTGGAACAAACTGCATAAGCTAGAGAATGCTGATGTTTCAAATATAGTGCCGCAAGAGCCGCTAAACATATCTGTTGGTTGGTTTGCATTTGAAATCAATTCACGACAGTTGGTGTCAAAATATTTGGTGACATTCAATATCTACATATAAACATGCATAACCATGTATGTGTGTGTGTACCTTGCTCCCTACTGATTATATATATTAACTCTTTGATTTCACAAACATGGTGTAAGGGCAAATTTCATAACCCCTGAATTTGTGTGATCTTGTACACCTGTCGATCAACTGCCTAGTGGACCATATACAGTTGAGTAGACTGCTGTAAATATTTGGAAGTTGCGATTATTTTAAGCACTTGCATACACATGCACATATCTCTCTCTCTCTCTCTTTCTCTGTATATATGTATATATATATATATATATATATATATATATATATATATATATATATATATATATATATATATATATATATATATATATATATATATATCTATATAAATATGTGTAGACATACACATATAAAGGAGGCATCCCTTACACCAACTGTCAGTATAGTCGATAGATATTTGAGGTGCATTGTCAATACAATTTGGTCATCAAAGCAGCAAATCAAAAAATGAGTGAGACTGCTACATTACTTGAGTAGATGAATATGTCCTTATAGGTTCATAGTTTAATACTAGGATACCTGCCCTTATGGACCATTTTAAGCCTAGCTAATTACCCCGTGTGGGAATCAAACCCTGCACCTTGTGCCTGCAAGAAAAACACTACAATCATAATGCCAACTCCCCACCCTTTCTCTCAGTATTGTGTGATCTTGATGTTGGAATAATTAAGGGGGGGGGGCAATAGCATGTACAACTTTTTTTTTCAATTATTAGTTGGCTGTTTAGACTTTTTTTATTACACACACGCACACACACACACACACACACACACACACACACACACACACACACACACACACACACACACACACACACACACACACACACACACATATATTGGTATGCATTTATAAGCCTCAGTTTTTTATGTCATATTGTGAGATAAGTAAATACCAGTCAGTCTGTCTATTCCATTGGTCAATTAACTAATATTTTGTCTCTGAAAAATGAAACATGAAGGTAATAAAACAATCAGATATAGCAAAGATATTCCATATCTCAAACTTAGCACCATTTGTAGAGTGAGAAATTAATTGTTGTGCATTTCTGTTTAGGTACACATACACTGTGCTCAAAAAAGGCAATGTGCTTGATGCCAAACTACTTCATAAGCTATTTTTCCAATTCAGAGCAACTTAAAATAGCAATCTAATTAAAATCTGGAATTCTGCACATTTATCATCTTTCTGGCTCTGTTAAGTAGGAATGTGGGTCAGTGCAGTTAAATGTAATATGTAAATCTTATGCAGGAATACCAAACAATTTTCGAGACTGCACATTAAAACTCTACAAACAACCACAGGAGCAACTGATCTACATCAGTAACATGCAAGCAGTGTCTGATGTTTAAAATACACTGTACAGTCATTTCAACATATCAATTATTACAGACTGGCTCAGTTGCAGTCAAGTGAATTTCTGAGTTAATGCTGGAGAAGAAGTCATCTGCTTTTCAGTGGGATTATAGTACACAGCTTTAGATAGTAAAGATTTAGTGTGGATGAAATCATTTTGTGTAAAGTATTTTTTTTTAATTTAGGTCAGCCACCCACAGCATATGCCATGCAAACGACTTAACTGGCTTAACCTTTGAAAGTTTCCTTGCTAAGTCTTACCAAAACAATAACACTTGATCAATACTAACATGTGCTGCACTTACATATATATACATTATGACTACATATATATATATATATATATATATATATATATATATATATATATATATATATATATATATATATATATATATATATATATATATATATATATATATATATATATATACACACACATATATATATATATATATATATATATATATATATATATATATAATATGTATACATATATATATATATATATATATATATATATATATATATATATATATATATATATATATATATGGATCCCTATCATATGACAGAAATCTCATTTAACTGAATCGCATTTGACTGAGACAGAAAGACTGAAATTTCAAAAGACTGAAAAGTCACTTGACTGAAACCCATAAGGTAAGTGAAAGGTATATGGGAAAAGGACATAGTAGTGGCAGCATGTAGACTACTGTAAGGTAATTGGAAGGTATATGCCCTTTTCCCACTGTAGTGTGATCTTGGACTTAGTATATATAGTTAGGGGGGCAGTGTGGGGAGCTGCCCCCCACCTAGTCTGGTTTTGTATGGTCCAGTTTACAATTTAGTATGTTGAAATTTAGTATTATGGGTTTTAGTCAAGTGACTTTTCAGTCTTTGAAATTTCAGCCTTATGGTTTCAGTCAAATGAGGTTACTATCATATGATAGGGATCCATATATATATATATATATATATATATATATATATATGTGTGTGTGTGTGTGTGTGTGTGTGTGTGTGTGTGTGTGTGTGTGTGTGTGTGTGTGTGTGTGTGTGTGTGCATGTGTTGGCGTATACTGATCCCCTTTACGTCATCGAATTTTCTCTTACTCAAAATAAAAGGACGAGGCAACTTTGCCGAAAAATTACTTTCACAAACACTTGGATCACCAGAATTTTATTCCGTGAAAGGAAACACTTGGCCACCATGAGGAACTTTGCCTTTTCCCCACTGTAGTGTGATCTTGGAGTTTTTATATTTAGTTAGGGGGGGTGGGGGGTGCAGCTGCCCACTTGGGTGGGTTTGATTTGCTTCATAGGTTCATAGGTAGGTACTAGGCTTTCTGCCTGAAGGCATTTATAAGTCTAGTCAGAATGTGTTGGCTTTCGCCACCCCCTTAGATTAGTTCCCTGTGCCTCTGTCCAGCAAAGCCACTGAAGTGATCCCCGGGGTAAACTTTCTGTTTCCCATCCACTCGTCAAGGTTTCTCCTGAAGAGTGTTAGTGAGGAGCTCTGCCTAATGCAGATTGGAATCTTATTCCAAAGCATGGGAAGTCTCTGGGACAGGAATCTATCCCTCCAGCACGTCCTATTTATTGTTGTGGTGAGGTTTAGATCCCTAGAGCGTGTGGCTCGAGGGTCTAAGCTTTTCTTTAGGGGGAGCATTTCCATCAGTTCTGGGTTGGACATGGCCTTGTATGTCAGGCAGAGATCACCTCTGAGTAGGCGGTATGCAACTGAGTACAGCTGTAGTTTCTTCAGTCGAGCTGCATAGGGCATCTATTTGAGGCCAGTGATCCTCTTGGAGAGCTACTGCTGTGGTCTTTCCAGCTGTTGCAGGTGTCTGGTAAGATATATCCCAAATGGGGCATTGTACTCTATGATGGATCTGATGAGCGATGAGTAGAGGCGCACAATGACCTCTTTTGATCTGGATGTGAACCCTTTTATGATAAGGTGGGCCACCTAGAAGGATTTTCTAACCACTTTGGCAATGTGATTATCAAAGAAGAGATTACTATCTACTTGGGTCCCCAGATCCCTTATTACGTATTTCATATTTGGGGAACTACCACCTATGTGGTAGTTTGTGGGTACTTTGCTTTTTTCCAAAGGGGATGACTATGCACTTTTTGGCATTTAGCTTAAGGCCATGATTTTGACACCAGGTATCCATCTCAGTGAGACCCTTTTGGAGGATGTCTCTGTCAGCCGGAGAGTCAATTATAGCCCCTAGTTTGCAGTTGTCTGTGAACTTGGTCAGCCATAGACCTCCTGTGCTTGCCTGTACATCTGAGAAGTATATGCTGAACAGGAGGGGTCCTAGGACTGAGCCCTGGGCAATGCCACTTGTAACCAGTTTAAAGTCAGACCTAACTCCAGCAACTCTTACCATGTGGGTTCTGTCAGTGAGCCAGTTGGCAATCCATCTTGTGATGTAGGGGTTTATGTTCAAGGTGGTGAGCTTGTCTATAATACCAGAATGGGAAATGGTGTTGAAGGCTTTTGTAAGGTCTAGGTAGGCTGTGTGTACCACCTTTCCCTTGTCTATACCCTTGGTAACTGTCTCAAAGAAGTCCACTAGGTTTAGGAGGCATGATCTGCCCTTAACAAAGTTGAACTGTGTAGGGTCCAGTATTTGGTGGTTCCCAATGTCTCTGTTAATGAGATCCATGATGATGCGCTCCATAGCCTTGCACACCAAGCTAGTCAGGCTTACAGGGTGATAGTTCCCAGGGTCTGTTCTTTGTGGAGTGGAATAACTGTTGCTGTGTGCCACTCTATGGGTACGTAACCTGTTGAGAGGCTGAGTTTGAACAGTATGTTTAGGTGAGGGGTTAGTTCGTCTTTGAGCTCATGTAGGACGTAGCCTGGGACACTGTCCTGTCCCATTGATGCTGTGATTTTGGCTTTGGAAAGGGCTGTTTTAACCTTAGTGTCTGTGATTTCAGGGGCTCTACATTCTTCTGGTATGGTTATGGGCCATTTTGGGGGTGAAGTTTGCACTGAACCTGTCTGCCAGGATGTTGGCAGTATCGGTTGGTTCACTGTATTTTCTACCATTCTGCACTAACTCTGAGCAGATCTGAGCATTGCCACTTAGAGTCTTGACATAGCTAAAGAATGCCTTGTGGTTATCTTTGGAGTCCTTGGCAATTTTTCTTTCGAAACTCACCTTGGATGATTTTATGAAAGATTGTAATTTCTTGCTGATACTGATTAGGGATGTCTTCCCTTCTTGGGATTTTACTCTTTTCTGTATTAATTTCCTCCTTCTATTGTATAGCTTGTTTATGGCAGGAGTCCACCAGACTGGTTTCCTTTTCTTGGAGGAGTGAGTCTTGGTTTTGCTTGGGATAGCACGATCCATGCATTCTTGTAGATGCCTGTAGAATGCATTAGTAAAGGATTTTGCAGCTTGGACAATGTTATCCTTTAGCATGGGGGCTTTGAAACTTTCCACCTTGGTCTTAAGTAACGTGAAGTTTGCTTTTGAAAAGTTTTTCATGGTGGTTCCCTTGTCCGGGGGTGGGGGCAAAATGTGGCTATCCAAAGTGATTTGTTTATGGTCAGATCTAACCAGAGAGGGGTTGACCTGGTCCAGTGTGGAGCACTGGTCGCCCATGTTGGTAATGACCAGGTCCAATATGTTGTCACCTCTGGTGGGAATGTTGACCAGTTGATCCAGGGCATTTGAGTTTATAAATTCTAGGAAATGTTAGGCAAGGGAGTTAGTACTTGAGTAGTTCTCCCAGTTAAAGTTTGGGTAATTGAAATCACCCAATATTAGGGTGTTTGGTAGGATCTTTATATTTCCCAGTGTTTCCAGAAATGCAGAATGGGGGTCCTGGGACATGGTGGGTGATCTGTAGCAAGCTACAATTTGATTTGCAGTTTTGCCCATTGTCAGTTGCACGTGGATGATTTCTGAATCATCGTGCTGTGCCACTAACCTGGAGGTGTGGGTATCCTTGATGAATATGGATGCGCCCCCCGCCTTTTGTATTTTGGCCACAGAATGTGGACCAAAATACAAAAGGTGGGGGCATATCCTTGATGAATATGGATACACCCCAACCTTTTGAATTTCAGTCCAAGTTCTGTGGCTGAAATGTATGGTATGAGTTGTAGCCTGGTAGTGCTTGGGTGCTCTCTGGAGCCTTAAACCAGGTTTCTGTTACTGCACATATATTGATTTTCTTCATACTGAGAAGTGCCTCGAGTGCATGCATTTTGAGGTTTAGATGTCTGGCATTGTTTCTGTTTGTTTATTTTGTCTTGGTGGCCAAGTGGTGCCTTTCCTGGATTAAAATTGCAGCGATCTGAGTGTTCGTGAAAGTATGTTTTCTGCAAAGTCGTCTCATCCTTTTAAGTTTCCACTAAGTGAAAATTTGATTATGTGAAGTAGATCCATATATATATATATATATATATATATATATATATATATATATATATATATATATATATATCTGTATGTGTGTGTGTCTGCATATGAATATACACCCATTTGGTGGAACTATAATATCAACAAGCTTTATAATAAAAGGAAAAGAATCACCTTGACCAAAATTTAGAAAAGTAATTCCCAGAATGTGTTACAGCCCTTCTCACTGAAATAAACAAACAACTGAGGAGATTAACAATATTAATCTTAATAACCCTTCATAAAGGGGGAAACTCTACTGACCCATCTAATTTCTGACCTATTACCATTCTCTCTCCTCTCTCCAAAATACTTGAAAAATGTATACATTTATAGCTTCTAAACTATCTTCTCCAGCAGAACCTTCTCACACCCACTCAACACGGCTTGCACCCCAACCACAGCACTACTACAGCCCTCCTGTCATTGATGCATACTGTAGCTGAGGCCTGTGATAACAACCACCTTGCATCCTGTCTCATCCTTGGCCTCTCCAAAGCCTTCAACACTGTCTCTTTTTCTTTACTGCTACCTAAACTTGCTAATCTCAACCTATCTGCTTCCAGCCTAGGCTTTTTCTCTAGCTACCTGTCTCATAGACAACAATCTGTTCGATGGCTCTCCTCCTGCTCACCCTACCTTCCAGTGACTACAGGGTTACCCCCAAGGCTGTATCCTGGGTCCCCTCCTGTTTAACATCTTTACTAATGAACTTCATACTTCCTGCAAACAATCTACTTTAATTCAATATGCTGATGACTCAGTTCTTATCTACAGTTCTAGCAAACATTCTTACCCAAGACACTTTTCTATCTATTGAAAAGTGGCTGTCTGATAATCTACTCATCCTAACCCCCCCCCCCCCAAAAAAAAAAAAAAAAAAAAAACTCCTGCTATTCCTTCCTTGTTCTCTCTCTCACCTTAAATCTACCTTTCTCATTGCATTCTCTGACAATGCTACCATGCAACCTGTCTCCCACACTAAGCTTCTAGGTGCCATCATTGACAACAAAGTTAAATTTAACTTACATATCTTTCAAGGATTAAAAAAACTCACCAAAAATTTGGCTTGCTTTACCATAATTGAAAATTCTTGACTTCTAGTGCTAGGCTCTCCCTGGCACAGGCTCTTCTTCTTCCCTCCCTTCTCTATGCCACCCAGTCCTAACTAACATTCAGTCCACTATACCCTGGACAAACTCCAACAAACATACCACAAGATAGCAAGATTTGTCACAAACTCCTCTTATAGTTCACACCACTCTTTGCACTCAGCTCTCTACAGTGGCTAGAATTTCCACAACAACTCCTATCACAATTTCAAATCACTCACTGTATACTACACAAATCATCCACTCGTCCTGCTCTCTCCTCCTTAGTTTCAACCTGTACCCCCAACTGCACACTCTGCACCTCAAGCCAGAAACCACTAGACACTTACCAAGCAAGGACAACTATCGGTAAACTACTATACAAATCCTCTATATCCCAAGCATGGAATAAACTTCCAACACACATACACTCTATTACCCATCCCATACACTTTAAAAAAAAAAACTCAGACTTCACTTAACACTAAAACTTGCTTATGTCATGACCCTACCTAACTCCACTACAATCTCGTACCCTTAACCTTTCCAATTTCTTTCCCTCATGCCTTAGCATCTTAATCTACCTCCTGCCAGCCCTTCCACCTTATACAATGCATTCTCATCTCTCACATCAAACTTTGATAAATTGCTCTGACAGTATTATCTCACTGAGGATGTATCACAAAAAATGTATTGTTTATACATGTTCTAATATAATTTACTTTACTTATTTTGTACTTATTCTACACAGTATATTTATATGTATCTGTACTGAATACATAGTCAATTTCTATGCAATTGAATTGCAAACTGCACTTTTATGTATTAACTGAATTGTTATGTAATGCAAACTGAATTTCTATGTATTGTAAATTATTTGTAACTGGAGCTTTTCTCCTCGGGTCTCCACTGAAAATGGGTCTCTGGCCCAGCTGGACTGACCAGGTTAACAAATGTCAATAAATAAATAATAATATCTACCAAACATACTTTTCAACTATACAGATTTTCACAGAATGTCCAGATTTTTGTCTCATATTTTTTTGTCTGTTTCTCAATAAAATTGTGGTTTTCTGGCAAATCATTGAGGATTAAAGTCAGAAAATAATGACATACATTTGAGATTCAGATTTCATACCACTCAGAAAATTCATGCAAATGTAAAACCTGTTATTCTATCAAATTTCTGAGCAATATTTAAAAATTGTCCCTATTTTTGGGCCTTTGTCCCCCATTATTTATGGCTTTGTGCAGATTTTCTGCCCTAAGAGGTTGTCTGGTATGCTACCAAACCCAAGTTTAGGCTAAAATAGCTATTTAAGCCAAAGGCAGTCACAAGGCATTTTAAGTTATGTTTGCAATCTCAAAAGCACAATGCAGCAATGCACTAAGCTGACTGTGAATGATGCTATCGACTTTGAGGCTTTAGATGTAGTGAACCGACTAGCAGATAAAATTAGCTCTAAATTTACCACTCTCTCCTTTCTGTCTGTCCCTCAAGATATACCCGAAACTGCTTGTCTCTAGCTATCACACAAGATCACGTCCTAAAAGTGCTATCAAAAGATAAATATACTGTAGCGATCAGTCTTCACAATATCTGTAGATGCATCTTAAATAACAGGAAGCATGATTTAGCCACACCCCTAACAACACTGTTCAATCTTAACCTCCATATGATTTGTACCAAGTAAATGGAGAACAGCTACACTCATTCCCTTGTATATTGGAGGAAATCCAACAGACCCAGGTAATTACAGGCCAATAAGTCTGACCAGTCTCATGCAAACTATTGAAAGACTTATCAAGGAACTAATCATTCAGGACAAAGGGAACCTCCAAACAGTGTACCCATCTTCAGTTTGGATTTGTCACAGGCAGGTCACGTTTACTCAACCTGGTGGATTTTTTTGAAAAGTTTGTCAAAGTAATGGATGAAGGCAAAATTGTACACACCGCATACCTCAACCTGGCCAATGCTTTTGACACAATTCATCACTCAGGCATAGTAGAAAAGCTAAATAAACTTAGAATAAACCCCTGTGTCACCCACTGGATTGGCAGCTAACTTACAGAAAGGATGCATAAAATCAATATAGGATTAATTATCTCCACAAAGAGACTAGTCACCAGTGAAGTCCTACAGGATTCTGTGTTAAGACCTGTCTTGTCTGGCATCTACCTTTCTGAAGTAAAAGCAAATACCAAAGTGCTCCGGCTGAATAAGTTTGCAGATAACTGCAAGCTAGGAACGGTCTCTGAATTCCAAGATGACTTTGTCATCCTGCTGGAAGGTTTGTCCTAAACAAATAAAGGGTGCTAAAACATGTATTACTTCAACCTTTGGGAAGTCTTCTTTCCCAGGAAACTACCACATTCATATTATACCCCTAAGAGTTGATCCAGTTGTTCGGGACTTGGGAAGGTATGTGGACAGTCACCTAAATTTTGACCAACAATTGTCCATTGCAGTAAAAATACCTTCTGTACTGCACAGGTTATAAACAAAGGGAGTGTGTCTAGAGCTAAGGATGTCATTATCCCCCTTCACTCAGCCATCATTAGGCTAATCATTGAATATAATGCTCCATTTGGCATGTGTCTGTATAGACAGATGCAACACCTGGAAAACACACAGAGATACCTTACTAAAATAATGCAAGGCCTAAACAACATGTCTTACCTGGGCCAGCTCAAAGCTATGTCACTATACTTAGCATCCTACAGACTGCTAAGAGGTGACTGTCTCTGGCATACAAGGCATCCTCCAACCCAATATGGGTGGATTTATTTCACATCAGCAAGTAAAGTGGCATCAGAAATACTCTTGTCTGCAACATCAATAGAATGATTTGAAGGGACAGGTACATCTCACAGAGGATACTGCTGCTGTGGAACAGACTCCCCATCCACATGAAACAAAGTCCGTCCGTGTCCATAATAAAGTGCAAGTTAGATCTATGGATGGGAAACAGAATATTTACCCCAGGACTACCCTATGTACTACTAATGGATGGAGGGAGCTCCTAAATGCTTCATTCAGTGCACGCCCCCTGAAACTATTTATGGTAGTATACTAGTTATTCTAATTAGGGTAATATATAGTTATCGACCATGGGATGGTTAAGACCAATCTCTATCTAAATAGGATAGATTAATTTAAGCACAAAAAAGAAAACTGTCTCAGCTTGAAATGGCCCTTAAGGGCAGCTAGCCTAGTACTTAGCGCAGAGTCAATGTCCTTGCTGATGTCAAGGTCGATGGTCTGCTGGCAATACATGTGTGCCCTTATGCACTTCAGAGCCCAGTGTATGTAACAGTGGTATATGGCCCTGTATTATTGAGTCTAGTCTAGGGGGGAGCACCATAAATAACCTAGGCTGCTACAAAATGTGGGGGTATCAGAGCTGAGCTGCCTTAAGGTATCTGGATGTACAGTACCATATACTTCACCTATATATACATTACTGACATGGATCTGGGTAATGCAGGACTACTGCCCCCGCCATACAAACTGTTCTGTTTGTTGGTGTGCTCGTGATGGTGTCAGTTATGCCATGTTATGTTGCAGTTACAACGCATGTGGTCATATGATGTCTATACCACCTACTGAGTTTGTACAGTGTGTAGATAGGGGCTGCTGAACTACACACCTGCATTACATACTGTTGATTGTTAGGTATCCTGTGGCCCAGTGTGTCTTTCCTGTTGTACAATGTGAATGGTTTGGCCTGGACAGCAACAGTTGTGAACCTTTCCAGACAACTGTATTACTGTAACTGGTCCACAGTAGCATCACTCCATTGATATAGTTGTCAGTGTCTGAACAGCTATATGGCATGGCATGTAGAACTGCAATAGTACACGATTAAAGGTTTCCATGTCTGCAAACCTGTGGGTGATGTTTTACCTATGACCTCTCTGTTACAGGCAACGATTGTCATTTGTATGGGTTGCACATACAGTGTCCAGTCGTTCAGGGGTCAACCGTAGGCGTAGTGACTGTTCCATATTGTGTGCACCTTCCACTTATGTATCTTACTGTACATATAACTGAGTGTGTATGTGTAGTCACATGAATATATATATATATATATATATATATATATATATATATATATATATATATGAGTATGTATACCTGTATCTGCATATCTGTGTCTGTGTATCTGTATCCTGGGAATGTTGATGGCTTCCACATAATACTTTACCCATGGGAGCCACACTACTGCATGCTATGCTACCAATACCAGCCTGACATCATACAGGTGGGATGTAGTACAGGTAACATTGTGTGCAAATGTTCTCACAGGCCCTGGTTATGGGATCTCCAACACTTGGTAGTGTATTGCAAGGTGGACGTGTTTGGCTGAGGGGGTGCCTATTTGTGCAACTCATATAGAGTGTGGTGCTTCTCAACCCCATTAACGTAACATGTAGCCTGTTGTACTCCTCTCTCTAACAGCTACATGTGCGTAGCAGTACCAGCACAAGAGTGTTGTACCAATGGGTCGGTAGGCATGGGAATCCCATTGAGGTCTATATATGTGTGCATGTGTGCATATCTGTAAGGTACACCATTTCGAGGCCACATACTCCTATTACAATACACATTTCCACACAGTAGTACGGATAGTGTTGCTGTCACCCATAGGTGTGGCAACACAATGCAACACCCTACTATGCCTGTGGCATGTGCATCACATGCATATCTCTATGGTACCACTGTTGTCATATGCAATGGGTTGTTTTGGTGTCGTGGCCAATGTGTGAAAGTGTGCATGTCAGAGTATCAAGATGAGATCCAGTGTGTACAATATCCAGTGGGGGGGTGGGTGCTGTGTAGACTGTCTTTACACCATGGTACATCTGGTATATGGTCCACATACACCTCTCTGGTGGCCACTGTCACCATCACCCATACAGGTAACACAGGATACAGCCCAGTTACACATGTGCTGTGTGCAGCCTATATGTAACATATTGGATGCATGGACTGGTTAGTCAGCAACAATACAACCAGGTCTCTAAGATGTGTGTCTACCTGTTATGTGTCAGTCAATGTGTATATGATGGTATGACACATTATGTATTCTCCATATACAAACATTGCATCCCCCATTACCATATTGTACGTGTCTGTGGATGGTCTGTATGTAACATGTGACCTGGTACACACCTCACCCTACAGATGGTGTCATGTGTGCAATGACAGTCACACAGTTCAGTAGCACTACATACCTGGGTAGGCGTATAGACACAGTGTCACCAAGTAAGGATGTGCATGTATGTGGATGGGTTGACATAAGGGTGCAGATTATACCTGTACCAGTGGGCCACCAGTCAATATTGCATGGGAAATAACTGTTATACATACCTGCGGCATGTGTGCAACTGTACACCAGATATGTCATGGCCATGGTGCCACCACACTGACATACCCTTGTGGAATATGACTGCAGACCATCCTCCTGCTGACACATGTACGCATACAGCACAAATGGATAACAGTATGGGGATAACAATCGGTGTTACCAATAGCTGAGATGCATCATAGCTGCATGGCTACACTACCTGACAAGTATGCATTACACATTACCCCTAACAACATCTTACACTGCAGTATATTGCAGCACACAGTTACAGTCGCCATGTGCATCAGAATCATATTAGGCTGTCCCTGCACAGGTATCATCATATGCACAGGGTGTGTGAAAGTCATCTTAGCTGCATGGCTATACCTCTGACTACATTTTACACTGCAGTATATTGCAGCACTCTATTACAGTCACCGTGTGCATCATAACCATATTAGCTTGTCGCTCCAAAAAATATTCAATCATTACTGCCCAAGGATAAATGACCAGAAAAGTAAAACACAAGTACACATTAATATGTACACACACAATCACACGCACACACACACACACACACACACACACACACACACACACACACACACACACACACACACACACTGGAAGTCTTAAAAATTCTATGAGCATTTGCTACTGTGAATAAGTTGTACTCAAAAACATGACAAGAATAATTAGGCAATTCAGCAATAAAGTGAACGGCTGAGTTGAGAAACCTTAACATCTCTGCTGTAATACACTGAACATTGTCTCAACTTTGCTATGGTATGGAGTATTGCACCTCTCATATTGCTTATGTCATATAATAAAGTACTTAATATCTCTGAACTGATAATTCTTGGCAGTGAATATAATGTGCAACAGCTTGCTTACAGAACTGCACTTGTACAGCAGCTTAAATCATCATGGCAAATGTCTGTCTAAAATACGGTGTTCAATGTTTTGGTAGGGGCAGACATACAGCCACTGTCATCAGCAACAACTTGAAGGGTATATAGGAAAATAAGAAAGGAGCATGATACCAAGCAAAATACAGAAAAGGAAAGAAATAGAAAAGTACAAAATGGAGGGGTGGAAATGTAAGACATATTTTTTTAACTGGCTAGAATGCCCTTTTTGTACAAGGTGATAAGAAGAAAAAAAACAGATATGGGGAGAGGACATAGAAGAGTTTGTAGGAGCAAGTAAATAAACATGAAACACTACAGACATACAGAGTAGTCCAAATACAGGCTTTGCTGTATTCTGGACTTTTGGAAAGTTCCTATGTTGCCCATTTCCTTTCTTGGATAAAGGGAGGCTTCTTTGTTCACCAGTGGTAGTGGGGAGCTTAGAGCAGCCTATCTATCCCTGGAGGAGTGTTCCCAGCACAAGAATCTGGTAGTCTATTGGCCGTTTTGGGCTAATTTCTAGCTCTTTCAAGTCCCCCTGTATAAAACCTGCTTTGGCGCGCTGTTTGCACTTGTTACTACTCAGCCATGCTCCTCGTGGTCCTGCAGAGTGGTGCTAGCAGCAGAGAGGCTAAAAGAGTGACTGCTAACTTGATAAAAGTGTTTTTTTTTTTTGCTGCTACTACCTTGACGACTGTCCGATCTAGCTAAACTGCAAGTATTTCTGCTTCTTGAACTGTTTTAAACTGTTTAAAGTTGTTTTTGCACCTGCACTTTTAAAGTTTGCCCTGTTGGTTGCATTTACCTGTTGAGGCTACATGCTCAAGTGCACTAGCCTGTGTTACATATTTATTGCATTTTCCTGCTGTTTGTTGCAAAAAAAGAAAAAAAAAATTATCCTTGTTTCCCGTATTTCCTGACCTAGAGTAGTCCAAATACAGGCTTTGCTGTATTCTGGACTTTTGGAAAGTTCCTGTGTTGCCCATTTCCTTTTGTGGATAAAGGGAGGCTTCTTTGTTCACCAGTGGCAGTGGGGAGCTTAGAGCAGCATATCTATCCCTGGAGGAGTGTTCCCAGCACAAGAATCTGATAGTCTATTGGCCGTTTTTGGCCAATTTCTAGCTCTTTTAAGTCCCCCCTGTATAAAACCCGCTTTAGCGCGGCTTTGCACGATTTTGCGCATAGCGCAACATCGGGCAACGCCGCTTAATTGGGTTTAAACCATTCTCAGCTCCACAAAGTCTGCTCTTCACTTTTTCCCTTAGAAATGATCTAGTTTCCCTTAGAACTGATCTAGTTCTCATAATAAACACCCTATTCCTACTCTAAAGCCTGGCACTTGCTCACTAAAGAAATGATATAAGTCAGCACTAAAAAATTAAAAGCACTACACCCTCACAAACTCCCCTTGAGTACCTTGTTCCCCATTGACCCTTTTTTTCAATTATAAAGGCATTTCCAATACTATTCTAGCATGTCCAAAGGTCAGTTGTCAATCTCCTCTCGGGTCCAGCTGGTGAATCTGGCAATCTTGAGGCAATGTTACAACTGCCTCATGTACACAGACAACCCTCTCCTCCTCCCAACAAATTCCAACACATGTGAGAGATGCAACCATATAGCCAAACTGGAGGCTAAGCTCTCTCAATTCAGTACTGGCGTAACTAGTCAGGAGGAGAAGGAAACCACACTCACTACAATTCCAGTCTCACATAGACCTACCACGACAGCAAACCAAACACATAAACACACAAAAACATAATCGGAGGCTCTAAATAAAAATCTGCCTAAGCAGCAGAGACCTCCAAAGCAGACACCCAAGCAACTGCAACCCCAAAACAAAACATGTGCAACACATAGCTCACAAAGCCAGTGTGCCAAACAGTCACAGCCCTTAAGGCTAAACAACACACCTGATACACTTGTAATAGGTGACCCTATCGTCAGGCAAACTGACGTCCTGCTTCTCCAGGCTGAACAAGGAGAAGGTCACGGTGAGCTGCCTGTCGGGCTCTAGGATCCGCCACATAACACAAGCACTCAGGTCATTCCAAGGCAAGTACAAATATGACTCAGTCATTCTATGTGTATAAGATGGATATTTGAAATTTGTCCCAATTTTTGAGATTGTATTCCCCCATTATTGGCTTCATCCACATAGAAAATTGCTAGAATAAAAGCTTTTGTGTTACCATGCACTTTCTGAAGAATATGAAGTCTGATATTCAAATGCGTGTCATTTTTAACATTTACTAACCAGGAAAGTCTGACTTGGAACAAAAGCTAATTTTTAGCAGATGCCCAGGGAGAAACACTCCAGATGGACTCATGTCTTTGTAAGATGGGAGGACACTTGAGGAAAGAAAACAGGGAGGGCATACAGACTCCACAGAAAAGGTAAGGCACTCCAGCCAAGAATCAAACCAGAAAACCTGTAGCTGTCAGGCAACAATGCTACCACTGCACCAATGCACTACCAGCTTTGCAAGGACACAAATACAGAAACCACAGATTTTATGAGGAATAGAACAACTATGAGGGAAAAATCTGCAATGTTTTTACAAATGGAGGTAGGTAGGGAATTCAGGCTCCTGCCACATGGGCTCAAGGTACAGGGTTCAAGCCTTATTCTCTACCCACCACCATGTAGCACCTGGGGCATTACACACACACACACACACACACACACACACACACACACACACACACACACACACACACACACACACACACACACACACACCTCCATAAAATGTGAGTCCACTACCTGTCCTCTGCAGCTAAGTCCAAAAAACGGCCACCGATCCATGAATCCCCTGGCCTGAGCATGGGTCTCCCATAAGAGATGGCTAGTCCTACGAGAGTAGTAAGCTGGAGCCTCTTTCCTGCTGGCGATGCAGTCTGGTGACCTTTCGGTCTGTGCAGTCATCACCGCACAGTCCTCTGGGCTGGAAGGGCGGAGTTTCCTGTCTTTCCCATCCAGACTACCTAACAGAGCAGTCTGGAGCTCTGGAATGAGCATGCGTGCGTGCATGGAGTTCTCAGGAACCATGCACACATACGTGGAGTCCGTGAATTTTTTTTTTTTTAATTTTATTTTTCAAGTTTATTGTACAGGTGGGGGGCTGCAGGACAGGGGGCCTGCAGTCCTATAGCATGAGCCACCCCTGCAGAAAGCTATGGTATGAATTATAGCCTGGTAATGCAGTGGTGCTCTCTGGACCCTTGAACCAGGTCTCTGTCACTGTACAGATGTCAATGTTCTCCATTTTAAAGAGTGTCTCGAGTGAATGCATTTTGAGGTTTAGACTTCTAGCATTGAGTAGCATTACCCTCAGATTTTGCTTGCTTGTACCTGTCACGGTGGTGAATTTGTCATGTGAACTTTGCCTAAAAAAGGCACTATAGGGGTGGCAAGAGCCTTAGCCAGTCTCTGGAATCCCAAGGGCAACAGGTGCAGGCCATTTCTGTCAAAGCATCGTGGTCTGCCAATCATGTCATCCCAGGCAGACAGATACTGGATCCCCTTAGAATGACACCAGAAGCTTAGCCATTTGTTGTCTTCAATAAACATTTTTTAATTTTTGTTTCTAAATCATGTTAGATTGGAGTTCTTGTGAATGTAAGCACCCTGTCTCTCCTTTTTCTGCCTATGGAAATTTGTTTTGGAGATCTATGACCCCAGTGCATACCAACCACTAGACCCTCTCTTGGTCATCTGTCCCATTTTTTTCCCCACTCATCAGGTCAATTGCCAACCAGGCCAGAACCTCATTTTGGTAGCTTTGAGAGATTGTTCTTGTTTCATTTTATTTTTTTTTTTATAGCCTTAGCACCATATCACATAGCCTGTGACACTGCCTGGATTCTGCATGCAATGGGCCTTGGTGAGGGTATGTCAGTCACTTCCAAAAATAACATGACACCTCAGCACATCCATGTCCCTCAACTGAAATATGTGGTCCTGTGAGGTCTCTCACCTCCACTGTGGATTAAACCACGGGAACATGCTTATCACTGTGGACTCCCATGTCCTCCCCTGATGAATGGTGAGTTAGCAGACCCAAGTCATTCTTCTTCCCCCCCCCCCTTGCCAGAGACACTATTTAAACTTGGGTTACCCTGGTTATAGTCAGGGATTTATCACTTTATTCCAATGGTGCTGGCTACCTGAGACAATTTGTTGATGCTGTGTGTAAGCGTTTTACTCAGTTCCTTAAGACCTTGGCTTGTTATAAGACCTGATATATTTAGAATATGATGGCACTGACAAAATGTTATTCTGTAACTCCTCCCTCTGACCCATTTAATTTATTGTTCCAGATGTCTGTTTCTCTATGTGCAGTCATTTTTGGTTGTTTGGTGAGTCTGGCTTGTTTGGTTTTTATCCCCACCTCCACCAAACACACACACACACATACACACACACACACACACACACACACACACACACACACACACACACACATGGAAATAAGGGTTTTACTGTCAAATCTTAATCAAACCTAAGATGCCTGGCCTGCCAGTCAAGTGAATCTGGTTTATCCCTAAGACAGGGACTTAGAAATGAACTTATCTATCTAGCTAGGACTGAAAGGCATTCTTTCTAATCAGCAGTCTGCTTCATCCATGACCACAGGCAAGTCAGGGACTTTTTCTGTGCCCAATCCCATGCTAACCCATCTGCATGTAGCTGATGTATGAACCTCATCAATGCATCACCATCAAGCTTCCGATGCCCTCCCAATGACTTTGTGAGTTCTCTGACAGTTCCACATCATGATTCCCCAGCAATCTAACAACACAGATTTGGAAAGCCAAGTCTATACTCCCTCAATTACTGGCATCATGTGCAAGTCTTCAATTGTGTCAGAGCATTAATCCAGCCAGCAACATTGATGCTGTCCCTTCAGGAAATGGGTGAGCTGGCACATGTTACTTAGTCCCATTCTTTTCTGTCTTGTCTATCATCATCACCATCATCATCATTTGAGCTGCTAAGCAACCTCAGGCCATCAGAGTCATAGTCAAGGCTTTATCTGTTCATGCCACACAGTAGGAAACTGTATCCTAAAATTTCTTTGCCACATTAGAACATTGTTTGTACCCATGCATGCACATAATGGTAGGCTATAAATTTATAAATAATGCAAAACAAATAAACAAATCATACTCAAATTAAGTTGCCAACTGCATGAAAATGTAGTACTATAGTTGGAATCTTAGCTCATCTGCCCCTATTTCTCATACACACACACACACACACACACACACACACACACACACACACACACACACACACACACACACACACACACACACACACACCTTAAACAGAAGTGCAATAATAGAACAAAGGGAAAAGTAAAATGATTAATCAGCATTAGCTATCATCAGGCAACAGTAGTCACAAGCCAGTGAAACCCATTCAGGAAATAATGCCAGTCCGTTGCACAACGCACATTCAGACAAAGTATACTCCAAAGGGCAATTTGCAGAATGCCAAACCACCTACTGCATTTCTTCAGATGTGTGATGAAATTATGCCATAAAATGCTAACATTAGTATACTGTACAAGTGCTTATGCCTCCAGACTTATTAGCAAGCATCTGAACAAGAACACATATCAGTAAATGTCAAAGGTATAGCTTTCAAAGTAATACGTATAGTCGTGTACCTGGAATAGGTATGCAAGCTCTTTGGTTTCTCATGCACTATTACTCCAATATATTCATAAACCATGGGAGAAGGTGGGTGATTTGCATATGATTTACATATGAATAAAAGAAATGCACAGATCACAAATACGGCAGACTGTATAATATATTATCTGTTAGTCTTCTCAATTGATTTATTAATCTGTCATGTGGTTTTATGAAATACTAACATCTTTTCTCCCCTTAATTGCCATGGAAATCTTGCAAAATTATTTGGCTATTATGCATGACTAAGACGAGACACTTTTTTCTACTCCTGAATTTATATTTCTTTTGGGTTAATAAGCTATATACCCAGAAAAAGCCTATGTCAGCAGTATATACTCTATAATAAAACAAAAAAGTTCAGTATGTCTTAGTTCTTAGTAAGCTTGCAAGGATAATACTGACATTCATTCATCCATTCATTTTTGTATAATCTGCTTCATCCTTTTATAAAGTTGAGAAGACTCCTGCCTCTTTCTAGGCAACAGTAGTCACAAGCCAGTGAAACCCATTCAGGAAATAATGCCAGCCCGTTGCACAATGCACATTCAGACAAAATATTCTCCAAAGGGCAATTTGCAGAATGCCAAGCCACCTACTGCATTTCTTCAGATGTGTGATGAAATTATGCCATAAAATGCTAACATTAGTATACTGTACAAGGGCTTATGCCTCCAGACTTATTAGCAAGCATCTGAACAAGAACACATATCAGTAAATGTCAAAGGTATAGCTTTCAAAGTAATACGTATAGTCGTGTACCTGGAATAGGTATGCAAGCTCTTTGGTTTCTCATGCACTATTACTCCAATATATTCATAAACCATGGGAGAAGGTGGGTGATTTGCATATCCTGAACAGACATTCTAAATATTGTTCTTTTGTATCAAATATGTCAAGTATATTGTTATTTTAGGAAAAAATAGAATAACTCTGACAATGTGGAATTTCATCTGAAAATGTAGCATTTAGTACACTAGTAAATGACACTGTAGTGACAGATTGTAAGGTCCTCGTACATAGCTGTCATTCTCATCTAAAGTGAAGCAAATGGCATATCTATTCATTTTTGCCACATACACATACTTATCCCATGACGCTGGCATATTCAACAGTTTTCAATTGAGAAGAAAGACAAAATGGATGGGATTTGTCAAGTAGTCCATTTAAAAAGATTTGTAAGTTTTGTGTTTATTACTCAAAACTATATTAGGTAAGTGATACACATTACAATGATTCCAAGTCTGTGTCTCTGTGTCTTCTTATCTAATTTCCATCCAAGCATTCTGGTCATAATGTCATCACTCACTTAAGCAACTAGTAATTAAGATATAAGTTATATGTGGTGTTTTTATTTACATTGTACATAGAATAACACAAATTGGCAAACAAGCACACATACAGAAATATACAGGCATACATACACATACATACACATTCACACAGACACCCGCCAGCTCAGGAAATTAGATATATTACAAGCCCACAAACCCATCCATGCTCACAGACACACTCATGTGCACATGATTATACACACAAACACATACACACACACACACACACACACACACACACACACACACACGCACACACACGCACACACACACATGCACACACACATCAACAACTATATAGCTATAACTTTTTAAACATTTAACAAATGATCAAATGATATGCGTTGTATTACTTTGCTTCAGACACACAAACAAAGGAACATATAGGCATGCGCTCTCTCTCTCTCTCTCTCTGTCTCTCTGTTTCTCTCTCTGTCTCTCACACACACACACACACACACACACACACACACACACACACACACACCAAACATATTTTTACACATTGCAGCTAACTTACATAGCATTCCAAAGCTGTAGTTTATTGTAATTACATGTTTGTGTTTTAGGCTAAATAGCATTTTAATTCTGTGGCTGGCAGTGCTAAATTTATCAGCAGTCTAAATTACTTTTGTAAAGCTTTCTCATGCATAACAAATTGATCATATAAAGTTTAAGTCATTTTAAATTTCTGAGGACTTGACAGTGAGATTAACCAGATAAACACACACACTAACACACAAACCACCACTACCAGCAAGCTCATCTATATACTAAGATAACTCCTACAGTATTTAATCAGTGTATTAAATAATCCATGTATATTGACTGTTTTATCTAGACTAGCTTCATCTTGTATATTATCTTGCCAAGATGTGGCATTCACTACTAGATAACTGTACTTCAGCTCTTGTCTCACTACTTGTAAATACAAACTAAAACAGCTTCCTTTTATTGTCTAGTAGCACTATCTCTTCAGCTACATTCTTGCATTTGTTTTAATTTTCCATTTGTATAGGGACTTGTTTCTTTTTTTTTCTTTTATGTGCTTTTACTTATCAAATTTATTGACAGTCATTACGTGCCATGTCAGTTGTGAGCCCATTATTCCTTGTGTGAGGGGAATCCTTTCTTCAGGCTCCTTATGGCAAGAGCCATCTAGAGGAACCTTCGGTCAGGTAGTCAACTGGGTATTTGCTACTCTCACTGGCATCAGGCAGTGAACATATTTTGTATATATAGCCCAAACTCCTTTTCCTCAGTAGTGACATGGGTACCTACATCATTGTAGAGATGACCTATGCCCTACTAACAGTTGGTGTCATCCTCCCTATGTGCAGTTGTCGAGTGCTACAGCTACTGACTTGGGAGGCATACCCACATCATCTCTGCACTGGTTCTTACCCTTCATCTTCATCTCTTTTTTCCAGCAGACATCATGTCAGGGCACAAGCAACATAGATCAGTTGGGGTCCTCCCTCTCTACACATGGATGGGAATGCCCTTTCTCCCATTCTGTGCTATCAAGCACATAAGCTACTAGTCAAACTTGTGTCACTTGGGTTGTAATCAGGGCTTTATTCCCCTATGGAGAGGTGAAGGAATCAGAGATTATTTTAATTGCCTTGTAGCGTTCTTTATACCAGTGCTTATGGTATTATGTCTGTTACATCATAATTCTCTCTCTTTTCTCTATCTCTCCTGAATTCGTACCTCTCATTCTCTTTTGGAATCTGGTCCCCATTGTAAATCCGTTTATAGATAAGCCTTATACTGAAGTGAGTCACTTACACTGAGAACAAGTCTTTCAAAATCAGGGAAGATTTACACCAGAGTGAGTCACTTAACTAAGAATAAGTCTTTTGGAATTGGTCTGTTGTATAGCATGGATTAGGTGATATAATTTGTTTTCATTTCTTGTGAAATTTACAAATAAGCCGTATTGTTGCAAGGTGAAACTTTTTAATAACAATGAGAAAACCATATCCTTGACTAAAACAATCTCCAGAATTTAGAAATAGAGGTCTGATTTTCATATACATTGCCTACCATAGGGATTGCAATTTATGCACTAAATGAAAATGCAATTCAGAGACAACTTTAGTTGTTATAAGAAATACCTCATTGTCAGCTGATTGATTTGCATGTCTCTGAATTACAGTTCTTTAACATCAGTGCTAAAAGCACTTTGTGGTGTTAATTGCCTCTGAAGGCCAATACATAGTGTTGGTAAAGGCAACCCCCATGTCACCTAAACAACTCAAAGAATTCAAATCAACCACCAAAGACTGCCTAAAAAGTTACTGGTCATGCCATTGTACTCATCCTCCAAAAACCATCTATTTCTCCTACATAGTTTACTGTCTGCCCTGATTTGTTTTATTTCTGTTATGTGCCAGCTCCCTTAGTCATCTTTCTAGGTAATTACCTATCACTCAATCTTAAAAATATTTCTACTTGTATACTACCTGTATGATCTTCATTAACTCTAACTACCTTGGCTGTACTTACAGACTTTGCATACTATTTCTGCACAAATCATAAGTTAAATGTCAAATTAAACTCTGTAAATAATTGTTATGCTTTTACTGTTCCAACTTGGAAATGTTAATATTTTGTTTATATATACACACATATGTGTGTATATATATATATATATATATATATATATATATATATGTGTGTGTGTGTGTGTGTGTGTGTGTGTGTGTATGTCATAATGTCATATGATTTGTCAATCACATCTTTTGGTCATACAGTCTGCTTATTATGTGTGTTAATGAATTTTCTGTTTCCTTACTCATGTCAGTGTGATTATGTCAGCTATATTAACATGATTTTGATTAATAGATGATATATCTTTTCTGATTCATTGCTGTTATTTCAGTGTGATTGCATCAATTATACTAACATGCTCTTGATTAATAGTCTAATTTTGAGCACACGTGTATTTAGACAAGAGTCAACTTTAAGGGAAGAGAATTTTTGCAGCAGATATATGGCAATATTTTACTACCACAGTTTATGATTTATGCCTTGACAGAAATTTAACAGAAGAGAGATGGAAAATTTGATTTGTCTGTGTTGGTTGTTAGAAGCAATAGCAATAAAGTCTTTAATGGAAAATATGCTTTGTTTAAATAATACTGCTGCTGTTATTATTTCAGAAACATGGTTAAAATGAGTGAAAACCAGTTCTGTCAGGGATAAATACTTTTTTCTGTAACAGACATTCTAACAAAAAAATTGTGTGGAGGTGTTATAATAGGGGTTAATGATTGTGATGAGACCTTTGATTATTATATCTTTGATGATATCATCAGTACACTGTAGCTTGTGTAACTGTGACAATAAAGACACCTTGGAACAGATTACAATTATCAGAGTGCATATACTGTGACATTTTTCTTCTGGGCAAGTAATCAAGAAGCCTCAATCCTCACCACTGACACCAGTGTGGAATGTTCACTTAGAACAAAAATGGATACACACAGCATTTTCTGCAACAAGCGCAATTTCCCTTAAGAGGACACAGGGAGCACACTGCATTCCTGGGGCTAGACTTCGTCTCCATGTGCCAAAAATGACTCCACCTTTCTCTCTGTAGAAATCAGTGCTCTGTGTCCCTGTTCTAAGTAGCTGACAAACACAGTCTTTGAAATTTAATTTTCACAAACCCACACACCTGGGAAAGGATGGCACAGATTTATCCATGATGCCACTTCCACCCAGACTATAAGGTAGATTCACTGCCAGCAGCCAGCTACTCTAAGGCTCTTACCAGGATACCCAAATTACTCTTAGTAAAATAAATACTTACACAAATGGTAGTGTTAACCAATCAGCAAGACTTTAAGGATTGTGATGCTACAGTGCCACTAAACAAATGCACATATTCTCAATGGTTAAAATATTTTCAAAAAGACCAGCCACAATGAAAGGTATAGATATATTTAATAATAAATAATTAAACATTTAGAATACTGAGTACCTATTTACAGTAAATGCCATAGTTTCAATTCACAGGAAATATAAAAAATAACACAGATGGAAATACTCAGACAGATACAAAAAAACAATACTTTTAGCTAATCTCACTATATTTTCCTAACTGACTGAAGCATTACTGTTCTGTAGTTAAGTTACTTACTAAATCAAAGAAAGATGAAGTGGATGAGTGGTCTTGTCAGTTCCAAAACAGAGTACTGAGTGTCGTCTGTCACATCTCTCTCATATATGTTATATACCCTATAACTAGTTGTGATTTTCATCCAGACCCAATTATGTTAGTTTAATATCTTCTTACTTTATTACTTGAGTTATTCTTTACTATGTTATCATGTGCTGTAAAGTGCTATGCACAATACCACATTCTGTATTATGTACCATTTGCTTATTCATTTTTTATGTATATATGTTAATCTGGAGCTTTTCTCCCCTGGCCTCCTCTGAACCTGGACCTGTGTTCAGTCAGACTATCCCAGATAACAAATGTAAAATAAAATAAAAAAAATAAAAAAAATCTCTCACTAGTATCTAAATACAGTGTCAGTGCTGGGTATAGAATGACATCACATCCGGTCACCTGATTCTGTGGTTGCCATACTATGAAATAAAAAGAAAACTCCATTCTTAGAAACACAAAAATGGTTTAATTAAAACAAAATAAAATACAAAGCTTTCGGGTGGAAGCTTTTCTCAGTGCTACCACATTAGACCCTGACTACAAAGTGAGCCAAGATCTGGCACAGATGTGTCACAATACACACCTAGAACTTTGCTAAGGCTTATTTCAGCATCTGGAGACTATAAAACAATTCCAACCCTTTCATCCTTCCTGCAGAGACTAGCCAGCCATTCTCTGGCACCCATGGGTAGCAAAGTATTTTTTTCCTGTGTTTTTTCTGTCAAAAAAGTTGTGGACTGGTAATTTTACTATCATTTGCTGCTTGTCTTCCCTGAGAAAGAGGCATCATTTTTGGCTTGATCGTGGAAAAAGTTAAGCAAATAGCCTTTGCCACCACTACAGACTAGCAATTTGCCTCAGCTGCAGGTGCGTGACTCTGCTGTGGCCATTTGTTGTACTTCAGACCATTTATCTTTTACACACGATTCCTCTGGTACAGCACCTGCAGCCACTAGGGACTGGAAGTTAGCACAAGGGTCTTGGCTTCATCTATGGCTTTTTGGAAATTGTTGGATTCTGGAAGAAATCTAGAAGCTGCTATTTGGTACACTGTAAGCTTGATTACTTCTCTAGATCTAAATCAAGCTTTGCTAGACCATTCTCTAGGGTCATTTGGACCCTTCTCCTTCCACTTGCCATATATAGTTAGTTATGGTAACCTACCCATATAGCTAAGGCTACTATAGTAGTAATCACTATGAACAACATAGTACAGTTTTGTAAGTTGAACTTACCATAATAGTAGATGTTTGAATGATCACTGCTACAGTAATAGATCCGTCCCTCCCTTCATCCCCCTTATTTTACGGTGATTTTTTTTTTTTTTATGCCAGGGTGTGGACATTCATTTTTTGTTGCTTATAATAATGTCCTTTCAGGGGTCTGCCTCCCTCTCTCAACTGACAGGAAAGTTCTGAAGGGCTTCACACCCAAACTTGCCTTTTAGTCAGCTCAGCTCAAGCAGCATGCCAGACTGAGTGAATGAAAGGTACAGTGAAGCTTAAGAAGCTGGTGAGATGTTAAATCCTGTCAGGTTATAATCCATATTGTTAAGGCTACTGCAGCAGTCATCATTCAGTCATCTGCTGTTATGGTAGGTTCAACTTACACAGCTGTACTTTCTTTAGCAACAACTGCAGGGGACTGTAAACAGACATACCAAGGATGGAACATACTGAATATTGTTAGTGTTCCTAAGGAGATGATTGCTACTTCATATCAGGTTTATCACCTTTGATGAACATTGATTATGGAGTTATAAAATTTAAACTACTGCTAGATCCACCCATCAACAACCCCTTTTCCCCATTTTTTCACATGGGGTCAGGGCATCATTTCAACAGTGACAATCATCTAGAGCCAAGGTTTATACCAAATTATTACAAAATGAAGTCTAAACCAAAGCACAGAGTGTATGGAAGCAAAACAGTCATTATGGAAAAGTAATTAGAGTGATGCACTCAGAAAAAAGTTTGCTGATGGAATGTGGCAAGTGGCGGAAAGAAAACTGTGTGAATGCAAAAAGTATATCTATCTATATAAACGGTTTAAATGGAAATCGCCATACAGCATGGAACAGGAAATTTACCCTTCTTTTCACTGTAGTGAGATCTCAGAGTTGGTATATTTAATTAGCAAGGGATGTGAGGGGTGCAGGGGGGCTTGGCCCCCTGCATAAACGTAACATTCTTTTTTTTTTTTTGCCGAAGTTTCGAACTTTCAAATCTTTGATGTTATGATCTCGACCATATGAATTTCAAAGTTTTGAAAGTTTGAGCTTCCAAGACAGATCCATATATGTGTGTGTGTGTGTGTGTGTGTGTGTGTGTGTGTGTATAAAATAAAGTACTTATTTAAGATATGGGATAAACAAATTTAAGAAATGGAAATTGAACTGTAAGTTTAAACCTGAAATATACAAATCTGACATACAAATTAAATTTAAAGTGAGACAAGATCAAGGGAAAAGTGAAGAAAATATATATAAAGATAATGCACATAATAAAGATCCATTTTATAGGAAAATAAAATATAGTAGGTGTGAAGACACACAAATCAATACATGACACAAGAGATTTATTAATACATTTAAAAATCATTTGCTAAACAGGTTAACTCCACAAAGGGGAGATAATTTATGCTACTAACATCCAGGTAACTTCAGATACTGAAATTAAATTAGATTACTGAAAAGTTCTACACAAACTGGATCCAAATGAAATTCAAAGAAGAAATGGGATTAGAAATAATGACTTGAAAACATTTCAATGTGATATTAAAATGTCTTTATATTTGTTATTTGCTAAATCATTTAAGTATGTGGAAATTCTTCAGTGCGAAAGTCATGCATTTGCCAAATCTATTTTTAAGGGAAAGGGGAATAGGCAAACCCAGAGTCATGTATACCAATATAAACCAATAAGTTAAAAACACTCAATGAGTGCAAAATTCATAACCATAAAACATAAAAAAAATGCCACCACAAGCCATAACTGCAGACTCCAAGTTTAATGTTTCAAAAACATAACTTTACACTAAGCGCTTTCACACAATAAATTAATTGGAATTCTTCAGAGTAAAGCCATAACCTGTTGCTTTCTATTTGAATACACCCAAGTCATGTGATTTAAAGTTGGAGTCTGCAGTTATGGCTGGCAGTGGCATTTTTTATTTATTTTTTATGGTTATGTATACCGATATGTTTAATTTCACTGCCCTGGAAACATAACATTGGAAAAATTTGTGACACACATTTTATATGATGCCATGCTATTCAGTAGAAAATCTTGTCACAATGCTCCTCACCACTCAGTTACAATGTTGATCACCTCTGTCATTTATACTGACCACCCAAGTTATGGCTATTTTTTGCAGTTATAATTTTATTCTAATATGTTACCCCCTTAAGAGTGCACTTACCTGCTTCTCATTGTTAACAGTTTTTGTGAGTAGTTTTGTTTCTTAAAACTGTATCATTACCTGTTTTAGATCAATGTGTATGTATGTGCCTTTAAGAAGCTATCCAACGTCTTGCACAAGTGTATAAATACTGAGTACATGTACGCCTGACTGCCATTTTGTAGTAGGCTGTTGAGATGTAAGCATGTATGTATGTAAGGTCTGTCTTTTAACCAGTTCATTGTATTTTATGATGCTGCTATCCATCCTGATGTGTCTCAGTGCATTAAAACATCTAAATGAAATACCCTGCCTGCTTGTCATCTATGATACAGAAGGATGAGCGACATGTTGTCTGAAGCGGCATGTCTAAAATGACTTGAAGCCAGGATTGAATCCAAATTCTTCAGTTTGAGTTTGAGAGGCACTTGGTTGAAACTGGAAGAATATACAGCAGTGAATCATCCCTACTGCATGCATAATTCACAAAACAGGTCAGAAATGAATTTCAGATGTTAAAACTTGCTCAGCACTATATCTTATTTGTAAAATATGAAATGAAGCATACAGAATGCGCTAAACAATATTTGCATAAACCGATATGTCCAATATTGATAAAATATTCAAATTACTATGGAAAATGTTTGAAATAAAGTTCAAAATGCATAAAACAAGAGGAAATGACTGCATTTTTAATACGTGCTTAACAAATCTGCATTTTTCATATTAGTCAAAGATATCCAAGTTATCAGGAGATAATATATATATATATATATATATATATATATATATATATATATATATATAGGAGATAATATCAGTGAAGTTATTTCACAAAATACAGCCACTACAGAGTATATTTCGCAAAGTAAAGTTTTTCAAAGAGTTTATTGTTTATTTAAATGTTATTATAAGCTCACAGAACAGTTTGTTTATACATAATTGCAACAGCCATATTTTCAGTGTGTTTGTACATACTTTGTGGACATGCCAGTCAGATTTCAGAAACTCACTGCACTTGTTTTTGACAGTAATATTGCTTAGAACTGGAGAGTGTTTGAGCAAGAGTACAACTTTTTTCATACAGGCTGCATTTTCTGATAAAGATGACTGTACAAAGGCATTTATTCTGCTTAATTTAGTTGGTTCAGAAGCCATAGAAAGGAAACATTCATTTGTGCATGCACCTGCTCTCTGTACAGAAGAGGGGGAAAACCATCATATTGTTGTACTGGCTGAGTCAAGGGAGGGCCCAGAGTGCTAAAAACATAAATTCAGAGAAATGTTTAACCCCCCAGACAAATGTTACAGTGGAAAGGCACTTATTTTACACAAGGGATCAAAAGCCTGGTGAAGCTTTTGCAGCATATATAACTGACCTGATAAATAAGGCTAAAACATGCAGATTTGGTGATTTAAGGGATGAGTTGATAAAAGACAGACTTGTGTGTGGTATAAAAGATGATGCTGTGAGAAAGATTTTGCTTCTTGACAGTGATTTAACTTTGAATAAGGCCATTGAGATTTGTCAGACAAATGAGTTCACAGATAAGCACACAAATATGCTTAGAAACAATAGCTGTAGAAGACACAATGATAAAGCTCATGTTGATAGTATGCAGCATGTGGTTAAAAGAAACAGGCCCAAGCACATGGCAGCAACTGTTGCCCCTCTAGCACCCACTGGTAAACCCCAGAACTTTCTTGCAAATTCCAAGGTTTGCACAGTCTCAGTGAAGTATGAGTTAATCAGCAATCTTAAAGCATGGGCCCAACTTATTTTCATTGCTAACTGTTGTAATTGTGGTGGAAGTCATGAATCTAAAAGGGAAAATGTTTAGCTTTTGGTCAACAATCCCATAAATGCAATAAACTGAATCATTTCAAAAGGTTTTGTGAATCAAAAGGCCCACATTCTTTTATTAAGATGGAACTTTTTAAGAAACGAGTTGATCAGTTAGAGAGCTATAACCCTGCTCTTTATGTTGATGGTGTGTCAGTGCTTCATGAAACTGTCAATGCAGTAGATTTAAGGGCAAAAATGAAGAATTTTGTACTGTTCAGATAAATGGCAAACCCATAGAGCTCAAAGCTGATGCAGGTTCAAAGTGCAATGTTATGTTAGCAGAAACATTTTTAGAGCATGTCAAAGAGAAAGGCTTGATTTGGCAAGGTGTGCAAAGCCTGTTGCTTATGGTGGTGAAGAAATTCAAACCGAAGGCTCAGTAGTGCTTTCATGTTACTCTGCTGGAAGAAGTTGCAACTTATTATTTTATGTGGTCAAAAGCCACATCCAGTCATTATTAGGGCTCAGAGACAGTTTGAAAATGGGACCGCTTTCATTTAATAAGGAAGTCTACCATGTTAGCTTAAAAGAACAGTATTCTAATTTCGCCCAGCACATTTTTTTCCACCTATACTGACCTTTTCGAAGACAAATTAGGAAAGCTTCAGTTGTGTACTTCATGACATTAGACCCATAGGTCAGTTTAGATATCAGGCCAGCTTGAAAAGTTCCAATAGCCATGCAGGACAGAGTCAAAGCTGAGCTATATAAAATGGTGTGACAAGGTGTGATTTGACCAGTTCCAACTCCAACTGAATGGGTATCTTCCATGGTGGTAGTTCATAAAAAAAGTTCAGATGACATTACCATTTGTATTGACCCATGAGATTTGAACAAAGCACTAAAAAGACCTCATCATCCAATGCACACAGTCAAAGGAGTTGCAGCTTTGATGCCAAATGTCACTGTTTTTTCTGTCTTAGATGCAAAGAGTTTATTTTGGCAAGTACAGCTTGACAAAAAAATCTCATTGCTCACTACTTTCAGTACTCCATTTGGCAGGTACAGATTTTATGCCATTTGGGATAATTCTGCAAGTGAAGTTTTTCAACTTGCATTGGAGCAACTTTTTTCTGGGTATCCTTCTGCTATTATAGTAGACAACATACTAGTAGGAGATAATGGTGAAGTGGGGCATGACAGAAACCTCATAAAAGTCATGGATAGAGCACATCAAGTGAATCTTAAGCTCAATCCACAGAAATACAAATTCAGGCTGCAAGAAGTTATTTATGCTGGTCCTTTATTTCCTAGTACAGGCCTACGACCAGACCCTTCTAGGCAAACAGCCATTCTCAAGATGCCAGCTCCAGACAATGTTCAAGCCCTGCAACATTTTATTGGCATGGTTAGCTATCTAGGCAAGTTCATTCCAGACTTGAGTCAACTTTCAGCACCGTTTAGAGAGCTGACACATAAAGATGTATCATGGTTTTGGACAGAACTACACCAAAAAGCATTTCATGTTCTGAAATAGAGAATTGCTAGTCCAAAAACTCTCAGATACTATGATGTTCACAAACCAGTAACACTTTCCTGTGATGCTTCAATATTTGGTCTTGTAGTCATTCTACAATAGGATCAACCTGTTGCCTATGCATTGAAAACTCTTACCCAATCTAAGATGCAGTATGCCCATATTGAGAAAGAGCTTTTGGCAATTGTGTTTGCATGTTCTAAGTTCCATGATTATGTTTATGGTAGACCTATCTAGATCGAAACAGACCAACAACCCCTAGTCACTATCTTGAGAAAGCCTATGCATTCAGCTCCAGCCAGACTGCAAAGTATGATGCTAAGATTGCAAAAGTATAATTTTAATCTTGTCTACAAGAAAGTCAAGCTTCTTTATCTTGCTGATACATTATCTAGATTGATCAGAAACACCACAGAACAGCATGAGAATGAGAATCTTGATTTTGAAGTCATGGAAGTGAGACATTTTTTTTTCCACACATCTTGATAAACTGGGGGATCCCACAGTCATACATCCAGTTTTACAGAGGCTCAACCACTTTATCAATCAAGGATGGCTGTCAAAGCAATCTAGTTTACCTCAAGAAGTGCAACCTTAATTTCAATAAAGAGATGAGTCTGACAATGGTATCATTATAAAAGGTCTGAAAGTAATTGTTTCAAAGTCCTCGCAATCAGAGTACATTATTATCCTGCATCGTTGTCACCCAGGAGCCAACTCTCCCAAAAGAAGGGTAAGAGAACTAGCATTTTGGCCTTCTAAGACATTAAGAGAGCATTTTCATCTTGTTCCATGTGTAATAGTGCAAAGCCACATCAACAGAAGGAACCACTTCAGCTAAACCAGATTCAAGAACTACCTTGGTTGACAGTAGCCACCATCATTTTTGAGTGGAATGGTCAACATTATTTGGGGTTATTAGAATTTTACTCCAATTGGTTCGAGATTGACCTACGTCTTAACCTAGCATCCAGTACTGTCATTACTAAGATGATGCGTCATTTTGCAGTACATGGTGGTCTGCACAAAGTTATTTCTCACAATGGCACGCAGTTTACAAGACAACAGTTCAAAAGATTTAGTTAAAAACACAAACCACCACAATTCTCCAAGTTTCAGGCTCACATAAAATAAACAAGCAAGCAATTCCAAGTAAACAAGTGAACCCAAAAAATGACAGACTGCTCCAGTTCTTCAAATCTCTTTATTCACAAAGGTATGAGTGCTTTCATAGGTTAAACTGCTTCATCAGATACAAACAATAATAGAAAAGACTGCATTAAATACTCAAATAAGCAAATCACATGATGCATTTCACTTAACTTAACTCTAAAAGGGACACAGTCCTAACAATACATACCATTATGCACACTAACTAAAAAGCATATAAAATGAATAAAAACAATATATCTAATGTAAATATAAATTCCTTTTAAAACAGTAGCTACACAAATACTCTATACTAAGTACTGCTACTTCATCTGCGTAGGTGCCTACTTTTTAGTTTAGGTTTAATGAGCACTGTGTCTTTCAACCCATGCCCATAGTCACTTCTGTGCCTAATTATCCATTTAGCTTCCAGTTGTTCAGTAGTATTTCTAATATCACCACATCTGGCACTCTCAAATACTCTACAAGTAGCTATAAATAAAAATGTGTGTCAAATCTGTCTCCAAGACATGTTTAGAAAGGGCACTATTTTGGCTGCACTTACTAATACGATAAACATGTTCTTTTCTGCAATTCTGCAGGACTCTATCTGTTTTCCCAGCATACAATTTAGCACACACTATGCAAGAAGCTAAATAAATTATGTGTTCTGAACTACAGGTTGCATATATATTAAATGTATATTCTTTCTTTTGATTAGGATGTAAAAACACATTGATAGTATTTATATACTTGCAAGCAGCACATTTGCCACAGAGAAATGTTCTCTTATCTGCTCTCTCAATTCTATAAGTTTTAGGGTAGCAAAGACAGTTCTTAAAGGATGTCATCTTTTTATATATAAAGCTTTGGTTTGGTATCTAAAATTCCCATAACACTTTCATCAGTCATTAGAATGTTCCAGTGTCTCTCAATAACTCTCTAATACCTAACATTATCACTTGCATAAAACATGGGTATTCTCAACTTCATATCCTTAACAGAATCCTGTGGCACTACTGCCTCATTTAACTTAGTTATTTGGTTGGAAAAATAGGGTTTAGTGCTAGTACCTCTCACTTTCCTTGCAGGTTCAATATTTTCAGCAATTTCTTTGTTCTGATAACCTCTCTCTCTGAATGTTTTTCTGAAATTATTAGTGTGATGTTGATAATCACTTTCAAGTGCACTTAACCTGGACATCCTAAATGCTTGACTGCAGATTACATTCTTAAAAATCTGTGGTGGGTACACTATGCAGAAGCGACTATGGGCATGGGTTGAATGACAGGGTACCCATTAAACCTAAACTAAAAATTAGGCACCTACGGAGATGAAGTAGCAGTACTTATTATAAAGTATTTGTGTAGCTACTGTTTTAAAACGAGTTTATACTTATATTAGATATATTGTTTTGATTCATTTTATATGCTTTTTAGTTAGTGTGCATAATGGTATGCATTGTTAGGACTGTGTCCCTTTTAGAGTTAAGTTAAGTGAAATGTATCATGTGATTTGCTTATTTGAGTATTTAATGCAGTCTTTTTTATTCTTGCTTGTATCTGATGAAGCAGTATAACCTGAGAAAGCACTCATACCTTTGTAAATAAAGAGATTTGAAGAACTGGAGCAGTCTACCATTTTTGAGTTCAAAAGATTAGCTGAAGAATGGGACTTTACTCATGTCACGAGTAGCCCTGAGTACCCACAGTCAAATGGTTTAGCAAAACATGCAGTTCAAAGTGCAAAACAGTTACTACAGAAGTCAAAACAAGATAATAGTGATATTTTCCTGAATCTCCTGAATCTCAGAAACATTCCTCGTGATAAACATCTTGGTTCACATGCTCTGAGACTTCTGTCGAGACAAACCAGAACCACATTACTAATCAGTAGTCAATTGTTGGTTCCATATATTAAAAACAACAGGTCAGTAAAAGCCAGTCTGTTGAAGAAGCGCCCAACCCAGAAATCCATTATGAGAAGGAGAAATAGTAAGGATGAAACGTCCAGAGGATACGATCAGATTGGAGATGTGAAGAGCATTTGCCGAGAGCTAAGATCATACATTGAGGAATCAGAAGGAGTAGATTTTAGGTAGAATCAGAAGCATTTAATGCTGGTGTCTGAGCCTATACCACAGCACATAGCCTGTGGGAAAGACTGTTTATCTCAGAGTGAGTTGTCCGGTGGTCCAGTTCCAGAGAAAGTTCCAGAGAATACTTCTATTCTTGTGACAAACCCAGAAGTTCCTGATACAATTTATTCACTGAAGACTGTCCCTGTTGTTAACTTTGGTCCAGATTGTTATGATACGAGATATGGTCATATCTCTAAACCCTGTATCAGATACAAGGTAACTTGGACATGAACACTGTTTTGTTTCTAATGTCTGCAATAATGCATGTCTAACTCTAATGTTGTTTTTTTACAAAGGGCAATCTTTTTAAGAGGGAGGATGTAGATCAATGTGTGTATGTACCTTTAAGAAGCTATCCAAGGGCTTGCACAAGTGCAAGCCTGAATGCCATTTTGTAGTAAGCTGTTGAGATGTACGCATCTATGTATGCAAGGTCTGTCTGTTAATCAGTTTGTTTGCATTTTATGATGCTGCTATCCATCCTAATGTGTTTCTATGTATTAAAGCATCTAAACAAAATACCCTGCCTGCTTGTCATCTATGTTTGAGAATGACAAGCGACACCTGTCACTTGCCAGTGTGCTATGTCAACCACTCTTTGTTACTTTAATATGTATTTATGCAATAAAAAGTAAAAATCCATAAGGAGTTGGTGAGGGATTCTTTTTCTGAGTCTGTCCATCAAACCGTCCATCCATCCATCCATCCATCCATTCACAACCCCTTCTTCCCATTTTTGCAGATGGAGTCTGAGTGTCACTATACCAGTGGCAAACACAGAGAGCCAATATTCACATCACTGGGTGGCTAGTTCTGCTACAGTGGCTCTTTTATACCACATACAAATGCACACACACACACACACACACACACACACACACACACACACACACACACACACACACACACACACACACACACACACACACACACACACACACACACACATTCATACCTACAGCCAATTTTACCACCAAGAAATCATAGTCTAACACAATATTGTTATGCAGAAGGTACTTCCAAATATGTGTTCAGTGCAGTCTTCTCCTGAATGATGTTTCAAGTGCTTCTATGATGTACTATAGACTTACATATGAAGCTTCAATCTGCATATATGAGACAAGATTCTTGCGTAATTTCTCTTTCTGAGTTTGAAAGATATAGTACTCATATATTTCATTGGTGACTGTTCATTCACTCATGATTCATTTCTCATTTGACATCATTACTACATCATTTTCTGATTCTCCATAAAGTATAATATTGTCTTGTCACTGCACTGGAAGCAGTCGAATCATTGGTGGATCATAGAGTGCAAATAGGTACCATAGACTGGATTAAGAGTAGACTGTTCCTTTTTTTTTCAAGTATGAGTCTTCTTATTTTTTGAGCTAGCATATTTTCTTTGGAGTCTTTGCCATGAGGTGTTAATTTGGCTCATTGCTTACCTGAAAGCTATGCCATGCTTTTACTTCAGCTGCAAGAAGCTCATTCCTTCCTGTTGAATGAGCCTTCTATGTTGATATCAATCTTAACAAACCAGTTCTGGTGCGAGCAGGTGAAAAAAGCCTACAGACTAAGCACATCCCAAATGGATGGATGTCCTTTACCCCACCCATTATTTGCTGGAATAATCTGTAGTGAGATAAGTAAACTGAATTATTTCTAGAGTCCCATGTAAATGGTTGGCATATTAAAGGCTTCATACTCATTTTTTTCCATAATTTAGATTTTTTTTATGTTTCGGAAGGAGGTTAAAATGCTGAACAGTTATGATGTAGTGAGTTTATACTGCATTTGCTGATAAGATACATGCATCATATAAAATACAAGGGTGCTGTCAAGATAGTTTCAAATAATAGATGACAAATATAAAAAAAAAAACAGTTCTTTGATCAAAGGAATCTGCAAGTAGACTAATACCTGTGTCTGTATACAATTTTTTTTTTTTTTTCTGAGCAAGCCATGTTCTGCATGTTTGTTTAAGAGTTGGCATCACAGGAAATGGCCTTACCTACTTTGTTCTTACTGTGTATACTATCAGAGAAATGAGAATCAAATGCATTTCCAGCAATAAAGTCATGAAGAGCATAATTATTTAAGTATGTTGAGCAGGACATATTCAGTGTTAAAAGCATTGCTATTCCTTAACATGTATATCAGCTTTAACATGAAGTTGTACTGTTGATAACATAATATGGAATATGGATTTAAATGCAGTCGGCTGAGTAGTGATAATTTTTAAGACATAACAAGTCCTGCAGTGTAAATCTGATGATTTTCCATGAGAGTTTAATAGGAATTCATTTTCTTAATAATATGTAAAGCTGCTATATTGGCTCTCCATGAGAGTTTGAATATTCCATGTCACAAAACATGCCCATGTCTTATTTTCAGCATTCATTTGGATTCCACTGGCTGGGCTTATCCAGGTAGGATTAGATGAGAAGCCTTATAGCTAGCAAAGTACTAAAGCTGGCAGCTCGGTATTGGCAAGGCCTGGCAAATGTTATGCACCTTCCTGTTCATGTGCAATTTAACCTTCAATTTGCAAAACTCTCAAACAGAATAATATCCGGTGACAGGTGACTTAACTCCTTCAGACTGTTGCATCCTGGGCAATCTGATGCTAACCTCTGAGTAATGATTGTCACCTAGTAATGTTCCAATGTTGTCATGTTTATAACAACTTAAGGATCCCATAAGAGATCAAGACAAGCCATTTCCCACGAAGACCAAGTTTGATATACTTTGTTCTTGCATCAAAAGCATATTTTAGCTTAGAAGTTAAAAAAAAAAAAAACTCTGGCTGCCTAATACCTGCAGAAGTTTATTCCAAAGCTTCACAATTCTATACAAAAAAATATTTCTTCCAAAAAGACCTGATCATTTTTAATAGATTTTTTGCTCTGAATTACTGAGCTATGGTTCATAAAATGAATACACAAAGTTGCCTGGGTTGAGTTATCTTTAAGACACTTGCATGTCCAAAAATATCCCTTAATAACTTCTATTGGATACAATGTAGAGAGAGATATTTTAGATGTTGCTCATATATAAGCTTCCTAAGTGTGAAAACTATCTTGTAAATAATTAAATAAAAAGCTTTGAATCCTTTATTGCTTTTTTAATCTCATTAGGGCTATATGAATAAAAACCTGAATTCTCTAAAGGATTGATCTAACCAAAGTTTTACACAGAAATCAAGCATTCTTATTCCCTGTAGAAGCAGTAGTATGCAAGATAGTGGGAAAAGAATTTCTGACCAACTGACCCACACACAACTATATTCTAACTTATTTGATGCCATAATGCCTAAATCATTAAACCTTGGGTATGCAGAAAAGATATCATTATTTAGTGCATAGGAAAACTGTTATTTTAGACCAACTAGCATTACCTTATATGTTTTATTAAATGTATTTGCTGAAAACCAATTGCATAATTTCTATAAATTCTGCAGTTAGCATCTCTGATCTTGGCATCAGTAAATTTAGGAAGAGTTCATAAGAATAAATCTGAAATTTGAACATGTTCTCAAAGTTTGCAAAACATATCTTGATGCCAGTTAAAAAGAGAGAAAGTCGGATAACAACAAAGAAGAAAGTTTGTCGCTCAGTACCCTGAGACTTTAAAATTGTCATTCCCATTCCTTCACCTGGGAAAGCATTCTTTAGTCACACAAATGTTCTGAAACTTGGATTCTGAGGCAGTGCTGAAGAGTGGGGCTATAATTTTTTTTTATGTTTTGGTTTTCACGTTGGGTAGACATCCATTTCTGGGCCTGGAACCTATACTTTTTTCACTCGTTTAAGTGCAGATGCTTTGTCATAACATCACGTTCAAGTAGTTGTTTGTATACTTACTGCTTCACTCTTACCAGTCAGTCTTTGTATTTAAGAGCAGCCATTCTAACCACGTTTCAATTGGTGCGTAATTGCAATGGTAGGAAATTAGTATTCCTGTGAGTCAGAGAAAACAATAGTACACAGTAAGATAATATAAACTTCACTTAATTCTGTATAAACACAGTGATAAATTAAGTGGTTGTAGGGATCCAGTCAAGGTCTCAAAGTGTGTAAAATGAAAAGACACATGCAGAGTTATTATTATAGGCAGGTCCATGTGGCCATGATGATAAGCAGTAAGTCAACATTCACATTTGAAGTTTTAAGGAAAATAAACATAGGTGGGTGGAACAATTTAGAAAAATAGTAGTATGCTTACAAGAAAAGAAAAGAAAATGTGCTGACTTGTTTGTGGTGTTTTATAATCAATCTGGATTAAATACAGTGTCTGATTTTCACATTTACTATAGGAATGGAGATGGGATTTGGGAATTTTTCCAGTGGTTAAGAATCCTTTAAATGTGTATAGTACAAAGTAATCATTACTACAGATGTGATTAGTGCCCAATTAAAAAATGCCTTAAAGGCCATTTCACTTCAAAATGGAGGCAAAATCGAAGGGACTAAAAAAGATTCCTCTCTTCAAATGTTCAGAAACATTAGACATCATAACCTTGAATTGTTTATGAAAAGAAATATCATCAGTTATGTGTGCGCTATTATTGGAAAACAATAAATATTTGTGTGTCTACAGGGTGTGTTCTACTACAATGCAGTAGATTCAAACAGGACATTGCTGCGGCTTCCTGTGCCTTTCTGGGGCTTATGCAAGTCCTCTCCAGTACTGTACTGTTTCTTTACTTCAGGTTGCAAAGTGCAAAAGTAAGATTTTTATTTATTTATTTTTTTTTTTGCTGGACTGTTCCCAGAAAATACAGGTGCATGATGACATACGTGCTTGATAAGCTGTAGAACACTGAGGAAATTAACTGCATTCATGAACCAAATAATGAAAGTTTGAATTGATATATTTATCAACTAGGCTGGGTATTTTTTTATTTAAATATTTGTGCAGCCTTATTAAGTTGTTATCAATAAGTTCGTACAGTTCTTGATGCTTGTCAGTAAAATTTTTTGTGGGTTGGCAACATACTGTACGCTGGAAGATTGATTAGGAGGATATTGTCTCTAATTATTGATGTTGTTCTGATGTTTTAGAAAATGAAAATCAGAGGATCTGCAGCAGACACATAAATCACACAACCGAGGTGAAGAGCTACAACTAAGTGGCAGTGACAAATGCGAGACAGCAGGATATCTCCACTTTGTGGCATATTTTACTTTCCTTCACAAGCCCTTTAGATCTTGGCATATTGCCACCTGACCTACTGCTGATGACTTGAAGAGACTGGCAGCATTTTGTATGAAAGCTCAATTTAGACCCGTTTGTACTTGCTGATATCTGTGAGGAGGACACAATGAATGTCATGTCCTTGAAGCCTGTAAGAATGCGAATGTCTCTTCTCCATAAAAATGTCCCTTTCTATGAAGTGACGCATGTATTATGCTGAGTTGCACACATGTTGCTGCTCATGTCACTGCAGAAAACTTCGTAGCATATAAACATTTTGATTCTGAGTTTCTCGGCATCTGGTACCAAACTGTTCCTTTAATTTGATATATACATTTCCCACCTTTAATAAATAATAATTACAAAATGTCACAGTTTCTGAAAAATAGCAGAATATAGCAAAACATGTTCTGATATAACTAAGCTATGCATTATTTATTTATTATATATTTATTTCATTTTGATTGCTTGCTTCTGTTTAAAATTCTATGTTCATATGCTGAAATTTTTCAGACTTGACCTTTAAATATTTAAAAAGAAAAAAGGCTTCAATTTCTGAAATTATATTAGGATATATTTCAAACGATTCTTATTCTGCACACTTAAGTAAATGGAGTAATATAGATGACAGCAGAGGTTGACAAAGCATTATGAAGAAGGTGTGTACAGGGGTTAGCACTGATTTTTCAACACTAACCATGTAACAAAAAATGCAAGGAACATAGGCTATATTCTAATGTACTCAAGAAAACAGGAAAAACTTGGACAGATTGCTAAGAACCAGAACCAGAACCATGTTACTGATACCAAAATAGCAAAGGCATTTCTAAACCCAAGCAATCAATTTATTCAGCCCTTCCAGAGGAAGATCCATGGCTTATTTGTTTCATCTTGTGTGTATCTCCCTGCTTCAAAGTATTTTGTTATCTGGGCATGTTCTCAGCTGGTATGCCTTCTATCTGCATGTCCTCATCATGTACACATGGATTTTCTTGGGCACTTCTGTTTTTTTTTTTTTTGCCACATCTCAAGATGCACCACAGCTGAACTGGTGACCTCCAAATTGCCCAGAGTTGTAGATGTTGGGTATGTGCGTATCATGTGGCAGTCAGTTGCCCCTTCCAAGACCACTCTCTTTCTTTCTGCCTTGTCTCCACCGAGTACCAGGTAGGCTATACCTGTTTGTGATACTGAAAGGATTAACCGGCTAATTAAATATTGAACATATGTAAAATTGCAGGCCATTTAATATGTAAATTTGATGGATAAATTATAATATTTATAATGTAATGCAGTTAATGTATTTCTTCATTTAATGCTTGATTATTAATACCTTTATTGACACACTCTGCTGAGCTATCTGTTGACAATCAGTACCGTCCAAGTCAATTGGCCCATTTGTTCCTCATCACAAAGACAAGAGTTGACTGGGATGAGCAATCATTTAAACAGCCAATAAGGGTGGTTCAAGGGTCTTTTGAGTAGCCCTGCTCTGTTATGGATTCATGCCCAGCTGGCAGAGCTAAAGGGTGATATAAAGTCGACAGTCGAAACTGATCATGCCCCACTTATACAAAAGAAGTCATCAGAAACAGCCTCATGCACTCAAGCATTGTATGTATTTCCCCAGTCAACTCTGGAAAAAATTGCATTTACCTATGTACTTCCTGAGTGCCCACTGCTCTTTTTACCTTCCAGGAGAGGTAATCTGGTTATGATCCTTCACTCAACTCTCTACTCTTTCCTGCCTGGCTCCTCTAGTGTTTTTAGTTGAACTCCAGTCACTTGGATCGCAGAAATGGCTCCATCCCTCTTTGTCATGCAGTCAGGCAGTAATGTCTTATAGTACATTTAGTGCCATGATTACTCTCAAAAAATTAGTGAATGACATCCTGGTTCAGCGCTACTAAAGGGCAAGATTCAACCTTAACAACTCTTAGAGTGGTGCTTAACAAATGTAAGAGAATGGGTGACCTGTACATCGGCACCCTGAGGGAAGAACAAATGTTCTCCAGCAGGGTGTTAATCAACAGGTAATGCTCACTGAGAAATGAGTTCACCACTTCACAGCAACAATATACACTGCTGTGGACCTCAGACTAAAAGTATCCCAATGGCCACTATTATTTTATGCTCACTAAGCAGCTCTTTTGCTGTTTTTGTGAGTGTAAAATTAAAAAAAGTAATAGAAAAGCATATGTGTGTATGTCTTTATGTCAGTGTGTATGTGTATGTACATGGAAGTGAGAGTTAGATTGATCAAGCCATTATTTTACACTTGCTGTTTTGCAAGGGTAAATTAAAGGAAACATAAAAAGAAAGAAAATTGTGTGTGTGTGTGTGTGTGTGTGTGTGTGTGTGTGTGTGTGTGTGTGTGTGTGTGTGTGTGTGTGTGTGTGTGTGTGTGTGCATGTGTGTGTGCATGCGTGTGTGCATGCATGTGTGCATGCATGTGCACGTGCGTACATGCGTGTGCGTGCATGTGTGCGCAGTTGTGCACATGTGCATGCATGTGTGCGTGTGTGTGTATGTGTGTGTGTGTGCGTGTGTGTATGCATTTCTGTTGCTATGTGTGTGAGTGTATCCATGCATGAAAGTGGAAGTGTGTTTCTGGCTGTGTGTGTGTGAAGAGTGAGAGTGATTGACCAGTGGCAGCAGCAGTTAAGAGTTTTACATACCTCTCAGTCTTTTAGCTCAAGAAATCTGGATAAATCTTTAAAAAAAGGGGAGACAAAGGCTCAAAAATAGGAACATGTTTTAAATATTGCTCTTATAAAATTAGAAAGTTGTGTCAATAATAGGATTTGTGTTAGCATGCATTTTCTGAATATCTGGAAATTTTTTGAAAAAGTTATATTTTGGATGTAAAATACTTCATTGAACATTAGGCAGAGGAAGTATTTTACATAAATATATAGTGCTAATAAAAAAATAAATAAGGAAAATGCAATAATTTTGTAGACAGCCCATTCCTTAAGTGAAATAATTCCATCCAGGGTGTGTGTTACTGTCTAAATAATACCCTTCCAGGGGTGTAGAGGCCCTCCACCTGCAGCATCAGTAACACGCACCCTGCTGGACATTATCACTTACGTAAGCACCTCTAACATGCTATAAACATTGAGAATGCACTAAAGCAGACAACGATGACCAGAAAACAGCTGCAGCAGCAAGAGATGAAAATGCTTTGTAACAGCTCAAATTTCTGCCTGCTATCTGCTAAAGCACACAAAGTATTTTAAATTAAACTGCTTCCCTTAGACAGGGAATGTATAAAGACATTAATCACTCACCCACAACTTTACTGTCTTTCAAAGCCATCACAACACACTGTGTTTTTTTTTAATCCTACTTTTCATCACCTAGTACCACATATAGCAAATAAATCTCTATGTACTACAAAGAATTATGTTTGAATCTCTGATCGCAACCAAATATTATGAGTTCCTAACATGGATGCCAAGATTCACCTCTCGTGCTTTGCTCTTGAGGTGAATTTCTTGGCATGCATGTCTCAAACGCATATCCCCAGATTCAGCAAACAGCTGTGCATGAATAAGTTATTCCAGCATGGCAGGGACTGTTCCTGATCAGCACAGCAGCGTACCATGCATATGTATGAAGGTGCACTGCCATGCTGTAAAACTGGCATGGTTCCATGTACGAGCACTGGGGATGCTGCCCCCTGCACTCCAAAATTGCCGTTCAGCAATTTAAAATGAGTGAGAACACTCGTAACACCCTCAACCCATCAGGGTAAGAAATCTGGTCAAAGCAATAAGGAACAGTCATCCCTACCAAACCAAATGTTGATAGAATAACAGATTTAGCATGTGCACATAGCGCACATCTCTCAACCCGTCAGAGTAAAGAATGAGAACAAAGCCATAAGGGACAATTGTTCCACAAAGCAGAAAGTTGATGGAATAACAGGTTCAGCATTAACATGGATATTCTGAAGGGTACAAATAAAAAAACACAACAAATAAATATTTTTTTATACATGCAATAAAGTTTAAGCATAGCTGCTTGGGTGTATCTGTTGCTTAGCTATGCTTAGCCCAGCTGAAACATCATGATAAGTTAAAAAGCAATAGACATCCAACATAAGCATAAGTGCAATAGTGTAGCAGTTTGAGCGTATGCCTTGCATGTAGTCATTCATGGGTCGAGCCTCACCAAAGCCATTTCCATTTTGTATGTATAAACATTAAAATTTTATTATGTAAGAAGCAATTGATTTTTCTCAACCAGAGTAGTGTAAAAGGCCCAGATGTAAGGTGTCAGTGTAATAAAGTAATGAAACCCCCATATAAACACAAGTGCCCCATGCAGTATAGTCACAAAAGAATAAATTAAACACAACACATTGGGGGATGTCAGGGAAGGTAAATAAATCTAATATTATGTAATGAATGATGAATCAATCCTATACACGTGGTAGACCAATATAATAAAGCATAAGTATTCTTAAGCATTGCACAGCTATTTTGACTGGGTATAAGCATTGTGTACATATGAATACTAAGCAACTGATAGCCCAGCTAATTCTATTTGTCCATTGGTAAACAATGCTGAACCTGCCCCTTTAAGCACTGTCAACTTTAGCTAAGCAGGTTTGCTCGTAGCTTAGCTTAGCTCAGCATTTTCAAAACCAGCCAGTCATGTCAAAGGGTGGGAAATCAACTGTATTTAAACCCCACAGGCGCGAATATAGCTCATAACTGGTTGTAGCTGTCCACCGTAGGCAGTATGCCAGAAGTTGGAGAGGGCATGTGCTTCTGGGCACAGTGCTGGGGCATACAGGAGTCCAAGGTCATGGTACGACTACTGGTAAAAAAAACATGACATGAGTCCGCTGCAGGACCAGTACCAGGGCTCTCAATATAAAGCGGAAGCCTGGGAAAGTCTCGCCCATGATCTCACCAGTGTGACTAGTATCCCTCAGACTGGTGAGCAGGTCTGCCACCACTATGTCAATTTGAACGGAGGAAGAGGGAGCTCTTGGAACAGTGGGTCCAAGAAGCAAGAGACAGGGGAGATGTCCCAGCACTGTGTAAGTATTCATAGCAATAATTGTTTACCAAAGTCCAGCCTGTGTATGTGATGGATAGGTATGCATAAATGTTTTTCTATTTTCATTATAGCTGCAACTGAGCAGGCTGTGAACCAGGAAGCCTATGTCAGCAGGTTGCAAAGGCTGCATCACGAGGCTGGTGAGTAACAATTCTGCTTGTAGTAGTCATACTAAATAAATTTAAAGAAGTAAAACGTCACCTGGCACTATAAAAAATGTGTATGGTTTCCACTGAATAAACCAGACAACATGACAGTAATAGTCCCGTATAGGTCGTATTTAAATAAAAGTGTAACTGCCTGGAAAGTTCTAAATCCTGGACTGGTTGTGTTTGCTCTGGTATTGTACGACCTCACATGCTGCATTCACCAAGATCTGGTATGTGAATAGTACTGTTGTGTCAACTGTTTCTCACATTGTGCTACATAAAACAATATGTCTAGGAATGTCTGTATAAGAAGGTTGTAATTACAAGGTCAGATTATACAATCAAGAGAGACTTAAACAGAAAACACTGAAGGAAAAAACAGCACTTTCTAATTAGTTCCCTCTGATGAAACACAAATCATTGTATTTTTTAGCACACACAGCCATGGTTCGAATCCCAGGAGTGGTAGTAAGCTGTATGCATAATCATACCTCTCAACTGTACAGATGTCTGCAGAATGTCCAGATATTTGCCTCATATTTTTGGCTTGCTCCTCTATTTTCCTGGCAAATCACTGGGATGATCTCAGGATTGTAGTCACTAAATAATGACATACATTTGAGTTTCAGACTTCAGATCCTTCATAAAATGTATATTAAAACAAATCCTGTTAATCTAGCAACTTTCTAAATGTTTATCAGAGCAATATTTAAAATATGTCCATATTTATACCCCCAGTTTGTCAAGCTTTGTACAGATTGTTTGCATTAAGAGGTTGAGAGGTATGTGTAGAATTATAACTAGGAATCTGGGAATATGTGTAGAAACAGTCAGGTTGTGTTAACAAACATTCCTTCCACAGGTCTATTAGGTAAGAGAAGTAGAATTTAGCTATAAGACAGTTGAAGTATACACTGTGTACAAACATACCACTGTCCAAACCAAGGCCACAGGGTATTGTAATAATACCTGTAGAGTAATGATTAGAGTAATGATCATTAAAGTTGTGAGTACTGCAAGGATATACAAGTTGTTAGTTGCCATCTCTCTCTCTCCCCCTCACCATATCTGCAACAATAATCTAAACACACAAATCAATGGGTATGTTTTCCACCAAACCTACTATTGGGATATATGTCCTATTGATCAACAAATATTGAAATGTGTTTCTATTAATGTTCCAAGTTGAAATATTATCATTGGTGGCTTGTTGCTATCAATGTAACCTGATGCCATTGTAATGGCCACTGTGTTTCCATATATGCATGTGTTCTGTTTGCTATGCAACTGTTCCAAATCTGTTATTTTGAGTTAACGGGAATATCTATGCATGCTGTTATAACTAATCCTGGATTGTGTTGACTATTGCTAACCCACATATGTTCTAAAACTGTAACACCACAGCACATTTGGGAAGGCCGGTCCCAGCGGACCCACCTCTCCCACTTTATCTGGCCATGGCACTGGGCCCCAGCACATCTGGGACCCACCATGGGACCTCCTCGTCTGCTGGTCCTGCACCACCTTTGGGTGGAACCACCTCAGAGGATGGGACTTGTCATCCCTGGGAGTGGGCACGAACAGGATCCTGTCACTCTAAGCCAGGTCTGGGGTTTGGTGTGTAGCGAGCTCAGAAAGGAGTTTGGAGATCTGCTACACCAGCTTGAGGGCCACATGGCACAATTAGAGGATCAGCCTGCCCCTCCTGCTCAGCACCCAGCACAGCCACCTTTGGGGCTGTGAAGGTGCAGTGGTGACTGCACATGGGTGGGGACCTCAGTCCTACTTTTTCCATTTGAGGGCTCATGGGCTTTCCATTTACAAAAATCCCCTCCACGTCCAAGGTGTTTACCCCCACATAAATTCATAGGTTGGTACTAGGCTATCAGCCCTAGGGCCTATACAAGCCTAGCCATAACAATTCCCTGGATAATTCTTCCCACAATATTTACTTCCCTGGACTCATGTCTAGCAGGGTGACTGACATGATCCCCGGGGTAAATTTCCTATCTCCCATCCAATCATCAAAGTTCCTTTTGAAGAGGGCCAAGGAGGCGCTTTGCTTGACATGTAAGGGCAGTCTATTCCAGAGTATGGGTAGTCTCTGGGTCAGGAACCTATCCTTCCAGCATGTTTTGTTCATTGTGATGACAAGGTTTAGATCCCTGAAGCGTGTGGTTTTGAGGGATTGGGATTTCATTAAGTGGAGCATGTCCAACAGCTCAGGGTTTGACATGGCCTTGTATGTTAAGCAAAGATTGCCTCTGAGTAGACGATATGCGACAGAGTATAGCTGGAGTTTTTTTAGACAGTCAGCATATGGCATCTGCTTTAGGCCTCTGATTCTTTTAGTGAGGTATTTATGTGGCCTTTCCAGCTGTTGCAGATGTCTTGTGAGGTACATACCAAAAGGGGTGTTATACTCTATAACGGGTCTAATGAGGGGTGAGTACAGTGGGACAATGACCTCCTTTTTTCTGGATAAAAAGCCCTTAGTGATGAGGTGTGCTACATAGAAGAATTTCCTGACTGTTGCAGCAATTTGGTTATCGAAGGTGAGACCACTGTCCACCTGTGTCCCTAAGTCTCTCATCACACTTTCGGTGTTTAGTGTACTGCCACCTATGTGGTAATTCATGGCTACATGTTTTTTTCCAAAGGGGATAACTATACATTTCTTGGCATTAAGCTTAAGCCCATGGGTCTGGCACCAGGCATCTGTTTCTGTATGGCCCTTTTGTAGAATATCCACATAATTTGGGGATTCAATAATGGCTCCCAGTTTGCAGTCATCTGCAAAATTTGTTAGCCAGAGTCCCTGAGTGTTGGCCTGTACTTCAGAGAAGTAGATGCCAAACAAGAGTGGTCCCAGGACCAAACCCTGAGGTACTTCACTTGTCACTTGTCTGCTGGATTTGGAGTCGGCTACTTTTACAGTCTGGGTTCTGTCAGTAAGCCAGTTGGCTACCCATCGAGTGAGGTAGGGATTTATGCCCAGCTTAGTAAGTTTATCTAAGATTCCAGAGTGGGGGATGGTGTTGAAGGCCTTGGCGAGGTCCAGATAGGCTGCGTGGACAACCTTACCCTTGTACACAGCTCTGGAGACTGATTCAAAGAAGTAATTCAGGATCAGGAGACAAGATTGGCCCTTCATGAACCCAAACAGGGTGGGGCCCAGTGTTTGAAGGTTGCCAATGTCTTTGTTTATAAGTTCCATGATAATGCGTTCCATGCCCTTGCAGATCAGGCTCATCAGACTGATGGGGTGGTAGTTCCCGGGATCCAAGATGGATCCCCCCTTGTGGAGTGGGATAACTGTAGCTGTGCGCCACTCTGTGGGCACAACGTCTTAGGTGAGGCTATGATTAAACATGACACTTAGGTGAGGTATCAGTTCATTTTGTAGTTCATGTTGTACACAGCCCAGGATGTTATCTGGTCCCATGGATGCTGTATTTTTAGCTTTGGAGTGTGCAGTTTCTACCTGTGTGGCAGTGATTACCAGAATTTGGCAATCTTTTTGTACTGAGATGGGCCCTTTAGGGGGTGAAGTTGGCACTAAATCGATCTGCCAGGATATTGGCAATATCCTTGGGATCAGTATATTTAATGCTATTCTGTTATAGCTTAGAGCAGATCTGAGCATTGCCATTTAGATTCTTGACATAACTGTAGAACGCCTTGTGGTTGTCTTTGTAATCTTTCGCAATTTTATTTTCATAACTAGATTTTGAGGATTTTATGAGGGATCTCAGCTTCTTACTGAGGCTGATGAGGGATTTTTTTCCATCCTGGGATTTTCCTCTTTTCTGCAATAGTTTTTTCCTTCTGTTGTATAGTTTGTTTACAGCAGGGAATCACCAGATTGGCTTCCTTTTTTTGGAGGAGAGCATCTTGGTTCTATTTGGGATGGCATGATTCATGTATGAGTGGATGTGCTCATACAGTGCCTTAGTGTAGGATTCAGCAGTCAAACTTTCAGATCCTATCTGCATGGGTGTCATGACATTTGTCACTTCTGACTTCAGTAGCATGAAGTTGGCTTTGGAGATGTTTTTTATGGACCTTTCCTTACTGGGGGGTGGGGGTGGGATGTGGATGTCAAGGGTGATTTGCTTATGGTCAGACCTAACCAATGAGGGGGTGACCACTGGTGTGAAGCATCTATCTCCCATGTTGGTAATGACCAGGTCTAGGGTACTGAAGCCTCTGGTGGGACAATGGATTAGTTGATCCAGGGCATTGGAATTTATGAATTCCAAGAACTGTTGTACCCGTGTATTTTTCCCAGTTAATGGCAGGGTAGTTGAAATCACCCAGTATTAGGGTGTTTGGTTGTATCTTAATATTTTCCAGTATGTTTAGAAAGGTGTAGTGAGAATCTTGGGGCATGGTGGGGGATCTGTAGCAAGCTACAATTTGGATTGCAGTCTTACCTAGTGTTAGTTGCACCTGAAGGATTTCAGATGCATTGTGTTGGGCAACTAGCCTGGAGGTTTGAATATCCTTGGTGAATATGGAGACTCCTCCACCTTTAGTGTTTTGGTCTTGGTTTTGTAGCCAAAAAGTGTGGTAAGAGTTGTACCCTGGTATTGCAGGGGTGATCTATGGAGTATTGAACCAGGTATCAGTTACTGCACAGATATCAATGTTCTCCATTTTTAGGAGTACCTCAAGAGAGTGCATTTTGAGGTTTAGACTTCTAGCATTGAGTAGCATTACCTTCAGATTTTGCATGCTTGTATCTGTTACAGTGGTGGCTTTGTCCTTTGAACCTTGCCTAAAAAAGGCACTATAGGGGTGGCAAGAGGTTTATCAAGTAACCTGAATCCCAGGGATGACAGGTGCAGACCATCTCTGGCAAAGCATCGTGGTTTGTTGATCATGTCTTCCCAGGCAGACAGATACTGGATCCCCTTTGAATGACGCCAGAAGCTTAGTAAATTGATGAAGTCAATCATTTTGTCCTTATACTGTGGTATCATTCTGGGTGAAGGCAGGATGCTGCTCAGAGCTAGGGTCATACCTGCCTGGGCCACATGATCTGAGAGCTCTTCCATGTCTCTTTCCATGTAGTCCAGGGAGGTACATCTCAAGACATTCACTCCAACATGGACAATGACAGAGTCATATTTGTACTTGTTGTGGAGTGACTTGAGTGCATGCATCATATGGTGGATCCTGGCACCCGACAGGCAGCTGACTGTAATTTCTCCTTGTTCAGCCTGGTGAGTGGGACATCAGTGTGTCTGACTATAGAGTAACCTATGACTAAAGTGTTGGGTACATTGTCTTGCCTTAGGGGCTGTTGTTGGGTGGCACACTGGTGTTGTGAGCTATGTGTCACTTTGGTTGTGACTGGTGTTTGTTTGCGTTTCAGCTTCCGAGGTCCTTGATTCTTGGGCAGGTTAATGTTAAGGGCCTCTGCATATGTGGGTTTAATGTTGCTATGTGTGGGTGTTGATGGTGTGGGTTTTGAAGGGCTATGAGTTGTTAGAGGTGTAGTGCAGGTGTTAACCTTCTCCTCTTGACTGTCTAGCACAATCTTGGCCAGCAAGAGCTTTGCTTCCAGTTTGGCTATGTAAGTGCATCTCTCGCAGGTTGTAGTGTTGCTGGTAGGAGGAGCGGGTTGTCTGTGTACATGAGGCAGTTGCCGTATTGCCCCAGTATGCCCAGATTCACCAGGTGTACAGGAGAAATCACCGGAAGCTGACGCTTGGACATGCCTGTTTATGTGCTTTTTTTGTAAAGTACAAGAGCTGTTTTCCCTCATCTTTGCAAGGTACTTTGCAATTATAGGTTGTTTAGTGCCTACGATTAATTTTTCCTTATTGACAATGAGAGTTGAGTGCTTGTATCAGTTTCAGACTTCCTAGTGCTTTCCAGCAAGTTCTAGAGCAAGTGCTAGTCACAGGGGTTCAGATTTTAGTGCTACTACTGAGAAACCAGCTAGTTCTAAGGGAAAATTTGAAGAGCAGACTTTCTGGCACCTGGAATAGTTTAAGTGTAGCCCCCATGGTGCTGCACGATGTGAAAAATGTGCAAACACACACATTTTTAGGCCAGAAAGTTGAAAGGGATAGAAATCAGCACAAAAAGGCTAATGAAATTACAATTTCAGAGCTGAAAACCACTCCTCTAGTGTTAGATAGGCAGTACAATGCTCACCACTCCCACTGGTAAGCAGTAGGACTTCCCTCTACCACAGCAAGGTCTGGATAGCTCTGAACACAGAAAATAAAGCCCTGAGACAAGCAAAGCCTGGGATCTGGACTATACTGGCTAGGAATTGTGGGAAACGAGCAAACAAGATAGTATTTTTTTTTGTTAAAACAGGCTAAACAATGCAATAATACAGTAAATAAACACATAAAAGGCTAACATACTTGAGTGTGTAGTCCTAAACAGTAAATGCAATTAAAACTCTACAAAATTAGCAATTTAAAACTTTTTAAATGAAGTAAGGCAAGTGCACAACTGAAAAACGATTTAAGAGGCAGTAATACAGTAGAATAAGTAGTTAGTCTACATATACAAAGAAGTCTAAATATATATATACAGAAAAGCAGTTAAAACACATTTAATTCAGATGCAGTGCAACTTAGAAAACTTGAGTTGTAGCAATATTAAGGCAAATACAGTTATAATAAATGCACTAAAATATACTCTATATTTCCAAAATGTTTGAGAAGCACAGTGAGAACACAAGGAGATTCAGGCCCCTGTATGCTGTCTTGTCTGAATTGTTTGTCTTCCTACCCAACCTACCTCCCCAAATATACCTGTTATCCTTCCCCAACATCCCAGTCTCACCTTAAATAAAAAAAGGGCAATCTGTTCCCAAAAAAAAAAAAAATGTGCCCCATACATAGCTGTCCATTTTGCACAAGTGTCCACTGGACACATGTAATCTGATCAAATTTACTTCACAACACATTATTGTTATCCTCACCCCTCTCTCAGGGGTATGAGTGTCCACATCTACCTCCAAATTCAGTATATATGCACAGCTGTTGCTGTAGAAGAAATGGACAGCTATGGACCTTCCCTACACCCGTCCTGCACATCCCTAGTTACTTTCCCTATTGTCTTTCCCTTTGCATGCCCTCTTTTTCACCACTTTCCTATCACCCCTTTTTTTCTTTTCTTTTTAATAAATTAGCACAGGGGTAACTGGGAGTAAGCACTTTTAAGAATAGTAAGTGGGATTACGCCTGTTTGCATGCTGCTAAGCAATGCCTACACAGATTAAGCACTTTTCAGGCTGTCTGGAAGCATATTTAACTGGAAGATAGCATTAACTGTCATGCAAACCTGCACAAACCCACTTACAACTGCTTAAAAGTGCTGTAATCACTCTGTATCCAACAGCTCTCATTCTGCCCAGCAACAAAATAATCAACCCTTACAAGCCTCAAACCCAGGACCCTAAACACCATAGCCACAGCTAGTTTCTACTAAGCCATCAGAGCTGTAGATATGCGTGATGTTTTCTCAAACGTATCATGTAGCACAGTCATTCAACAGTAGGGAAAATGTATATATATATATATATATATATATATATATATATATATATATATATATATATATATATATATATCGTGCATTCTGACATTGAATCCACACTCTGAACCTCTCACTGCAAAACATCTGACCAAAGGCACTGTGAATGGGAGTGAAGGGGCCCAAAATAGGGACCTCTTGTAATTATTGCCATTATCCCTTCCTCCACAGCTGAATTGTTCTGCCTTGCAACAAAATAACCAGCCCTTGCAAGTCTTGAACCCAGGATCCTGCACAACATAGCCACAAGTTACCATTAAGCCATCTGAGCTGTAAAATGTTAGGATGATTTCTCTAACATATCATACAGAACAGGCAGTATACCATAAGGAATGTACAATGTGGAAGCACTAAACATTCTGATGCATACACACACACACACACACACACACACACACACACATATATATATATATATATATATATATATATGTATACATATATATACATGCATACATATATAAATACTTATAGATATATATAAAGAGAGTATTTATGGAGGGTGCACAGGATATCATACAGCCATTATTCCTAGAGTTGCCACCTTTTCAAATGGCAAGTGACTGATTCTTTCCTACAAATGAGAATTATTGCATGAAACATATGCCCGCACACAATGCAAATGACATGACACCACACACAGTTTGCATACATATAAATGTTTATTTGTGTACTATTTCAGTTGTTTATGCCATTTCTTATAGCATTTAGGTGTTTGAAATACATAAATGATTAATGCAACTCTCAAAGAAAATGTGATACAGTAAGCTGCAAAACATAACATACTTTGCTGTCTAGGCTAAAGCCTTCAAGTAGTACAACAGTAAAAAAACACACTTGCCTTGAAGATAAGAATCAATCAACATTTGGTATAGTTCAACAGCTTCCAATTACACTCTGTAGTCAACCCCCTAGAGGGAAAGTATCAATTGTCACAATGTGAATGTATCCGTTACATAACAATGGCTAACTTAAAATGTCACTATTACACTGACAAACAGAATTGTGTGCAGGACAGTAAGCTCTAGCCCACCACTGTTCCCATGGTGAAAAGTATGAACATGTAGAGCCATATACATTTATGTTTCTTATTACTGATATTCCTCACATGTAACAGCCCAGGTTAAAAACATTTAATACCCCTACCCCATAACATGTCTTACAAGGGCATATGACAGTGTTCTCTATACTCTGACCTCCAGACTGTACAGGGTCACACATGTTTTATCCAGCTCTAGCTATCATATATATAGACCCTACCCCACAACTTGTGTGGGAGTCCACAACATCACTGGAATGATAGCAGGAATGTCAGCACTAAATAATGATAGACCATACCTATCAACCTCTTACCGCATTACATCTGGACAATGCCTGGTATATAGGTGGAGGACAGAGGCTGAAACACAGGGCCATGTTTGAAATATTGCTGTTATACACTGTGAAAGTTGCTGGTGTTACAGGATTGGATGCAACATACCCTTACTCATGAATATGAAGACAGAAACACAAATGGATGTTGCCATGTACTGATAGCAATCAACGGATATAATGTCACTGATATGTCAGGGACAAGACCTGTGTGGGGAACAGACAAAATATATAGTCAATCCTCTAGCCATCATGTGGATAGGCCCACAGTTGAGAGCTATGCAGACTGCATTACATGCAAAAATAGCATGTGTACACAAACCCTGTAAAACTAGCAGTATTCAATGCATATAACAGCAATACTCACACACTGTCCCTAGGTCTTGAACCTTATACATACATGTAGTTGGCTTGTGTCTACAACTCTTGTTGTAAGAGGTATTCCTACCTGTTGTCTGTAACACTGCTGCCCCCACACACGAAGGATGTTTTCCATAAAGGCAAGGTAAAGGGACAATGCCCACATGATATAGTTACTTATAATAGTGGGTTGCTATGACATTGGCTATTGGAAGAGCTACACAGCTGCCTGCATGCAATTAGCAAGTGGGAAACAGCAATTGGTGCAAAGGAAATCACCTGAACATGAGCATCACCTACAAAAGCCATGCTTCAACCTATTCAAACAAGCTCAATCCCAGTAGTGGAGAGAGAGAGAGGGAGACACCAAAAAAATCACACAAACAAAACCTTGAAATAAGAAACAAGAAGACATCCTGTACAGAGAAGGAACCTGAAGATAAACCAGGTATGTGAAACATGTAAGCATGTAATTGAATGTAGTACTTGGTCTGTAATAATGGGATAGATTATGAAAGATGTATATGTGCCATTGATACTTGCTGTAATGATGCCCTGCTGAACAAATGCTATGGACATAGCATCTGACTCTGTCTGCAGTGGGCCATACCTGTCAACTGTGCAGATCTTCACAGATTGTCAAGATTTAGCCATCATAGTATTTGTTCTGCTTCTCCAAGCATCTATATTAGCCTGGCAAATAGCTGAAGGTGGAAGTAATTAAGTCATGACAGGCACATGAGTTTCAGACCCCACCACCTTCAGAACAGTCATGGTAATTCAAAATGTATCATGCTACAAACTTCATATGTTTGTAATTGGCATATCTACGATCTGTCCCTATATATTCCCCTCTAAAGTTAGGCTTTGTCCACATGTGATGCTCTAAGAGGTGGATAGGTTGTGTCACAGCTGAGGAACCTGACACACCAGGACAGCTCACATATGGCAACCACTAGAGTGTCTGTCAAGCAGTCATGTCTGTGCCACTGCTAGGCCAGTTAATGGGATGTTGCTCATATCCATATGCTGCATGTGAATATGAGTATTATACATGTCTGTATTGTAAATCTAGGATACTTATATAGGGCATGAGCATAGTAAAGCACTGTTGCAGATGTGTGTGTTAAACTGCATGTGATATATTGAATTAATAACATTCAACTGTACAATGCTCTTCTGGACAATGTTTACAGTTGTGACAGATACCTGTAGTCACTTATACATATACTTGTGTTATGGCAGTATATTGATACTTTATCAAAATTTACTTCCCTGTTTTGTCACCCAGTGATGTGGACCAGTGACCAGAAGTCCTGGTTTAACAGGTTGAGACTTATGATTGAGCTGCAAGACTGTAAATACAGTGTGCCATAGTGACATAGAATACAAATGTGTACCCGGTATCCCTTGAGCATGTGTATGTATGCATATGTTCATCTGAAATGCACAGAAGTAATAACATGGGTCACAAGCAGTCCAGAAAATAGGATGTGCATGTTGCACATGTGTGTAATATCACTGTCACTGCATACAACAAAATAAAATGTGCACTACTACTGACTGTTGCATTGCCGTGACACTGATATGGGTACTACAGTAGGTATGCTTATCACGTAGTAATCAGAGAAGTGTAAAAATTTGTTATGACCCACTGTTCATGCCTACCACTAACAGCTATATCAACACCCATATTCACGGGATATCAAAGTGTGCACACTCCTGTTGGAATGCCAGGTCTGTGTGCTGTATGCCAATGAGACCTCAGAAAGTCATGTCAAAACGTTTCTCATCTCAAATGTGACCCATAACCTGTACAATTCTATTGAAACAGAAACAAAGTTGTGTCATGGAAGGTGAGCAACCATTGCCAAGTGAAGATGTGATATGACATTAGAGTACAAACCAAGACGAATGGATGCTGTAATCATCTCAGCCGGTGTTTACACATCATATCAGTGTAAGGGTGTGCACACACATTCTACTGGCGTACTGTACTGAGTATTAATTCCCATATGTTTCCACAGGACAGGTTATGTTCCCTAATAAACTGAGCAGGCTATAGGACACATCACAGATAGGGATTGTGTCGGCATGTGCTTTTGTGGGGTCATGTTCCAGTTGCACAAGTACCATGCATTGTAACAGGGGTGTGTAGACTTCATATCCACTGTAGCTATATGGAATCAGCAGTACCTTACCTGTACAACCATCCTCCACCAACGATAGAGTAATCCCCTTAGTGGACAGCACCAAAACACAAAGCACATAATAGGTTGCTATAGTGGCTGTACAGGGACACATAGTTGCAGACCACAACTTGGAAGCAAGTGCACCTCCATATGGGTTCACAGGTGGCTTCCTCTAAGGCTGACTTTGACTAGAAATCAGACATATCCAAACCACCAAGGCCAAATGCAAACATGTCTGCACATATGTACGCAGTCTCAGAGCTAGTAACACAAGTCAACCAGTACTGGGGGTAAAGCACACCTCATACACACATGCCATGGATACAGGCAACATGCATCAGACAAGATAGGCAGGAAAAATGGTACCCTGTCCACAATATTAGTACAGGGGGATATGCACATCACCCACACTCCTGCCTACATCAATGTTGAGCATGCTGAGCATGAACATAATGCCGACTGACAATACCAACAGCAAGTCTCCATGGGCGATGAAAACATCACAGTTTGCCTCCTACATGAACACAGGCATGTGCTCACAGTTCCATCACACACTACAGTCAAACAAACACATGCCACCATCCACATGGAAGATGTCCACTGTCATCCCTCTACACAAAAATGAATGGTGAATAGTAGATTATGCCATTAAGTGTCCATCACTGGGGGAACTGGACAGGTCAGGGCCAGGAGTGTAATGCAAGATGTCAAAGCCATGATAGCTTACAGTGTTATGGTGTAGTCTGGATTATTTGCAAGTAATATCCACTGTTATATGCACGTGGACAACCATATGAGGTCCTGTGACCTTTATTCCTGTTTATGTCCTCCAGGTACAATGTCCTGGAAACATCTGTCCGCATTCACAAACCTGGAAAACGATGCAATCATCCAGTTCATCATCATGAATCCTGCCATCCTCTTCAGCTGCTGGGCCCAGGATCTGCAGGAGAGAACTGCCCTGTGGAATGAGATTGTCCACAGGGTAAATGATGTCAGCCTGCACAACCAAAATTATGAGCAGGTGCAGTATCGATGCACCAGTCTGATCAGCCACACCTGTCAGCATGCAGCTGCAGTTAGGAGGGACTAGCTAGCCACAGGTGGGGGTCATGCCATCCAGCCTCTACTGACATATGCTGAGGAGCTCCTCGCCAGCCTTGGGGCACCTGCCCACCAGCCAAGCCAGCAGGCTGAAGACAGCATTGTGGAGGTGGGTGCCACCCACACAATGGACAAGGAGTTTGCAGGTAAGGCCCCAGGGAACATTACTAGACCACTGTTGCTTATCCATTTTCATCTGTAAAGTATCTACATGCCCATGTCAGATAACATAGTCTGTTCCTGCAGTGTAATAATGAACAGATGTGCATAATCTCTAGTATTGTGGGTTTGTACTGTTGATGTGCTGAAATGCTGCTTCCACCCTGCACCAATGCCACAGGTGTGGCTACTGACATTACTTCTCTGTCATAACTATTTAGGTACCTTTGGTATACAACTGGGGCAGTAGCCTGTAGCTGGTGAGTATGGAGTTGTTTTGTTCAGGTTTGCCAATACACTGGCCATGTTATGGCCATGGTATTTGCCATGCACACATTTAACACACCTACCCATAATGCTTGCTGTACATGTTCATTTATTGTTGGTGTTAACTGCACTGCATCACACTGGTCACCATGGTGGCATATCTGAAGGGTATGTAAGAGTCCTGCAGTATACCTAATAACCTGTCAGTGCAAGATGTGTGGACAGAGATGAACATAAAGGTAGGACAAATGGCCTACAGTAGGGACATGTCTGACACATTACCCTTATACAGTGGCTACAGCAGTGTATACACCACTATTACAATGGCAACTGTTCCTGATATAAACAACAGCACATCACAATACCACATTCCACACCTTTTACAACCTGTAATGTGATCCTAACATGAGCAATGAATGTGTAATATGGAATCCTATGTTAGAACAACAAATATGAGGAATGCATACCTTAACAAACACTGGAAGCATATGTGTGCACACACTCCAAATAACATATTGTGGAAGCAGCTTGTGATGTACTGACAGCATTCATTCTTCTACGTGGACATGCAACAACTCAGAGCCGCTCCCGTAGTGGCAGCACCAGAACCAGCACTGCAGGGGGTGCAGACCACACCCACAATGCAGCAAGCCATGTGCATGTGGTCCTGGCTGGTCCCAAGAGGGATGCGGATCCAACAGACAAGTGTCATCATCAGGGGAAGGTACCATACTTGGAACTCCTGTCAGGCACAGTTTCTGTGTCCATGGCCAGACACGGTGAACTATACACACTGCCATGTATAGTCTGCAGCTGTCCAAAAAACTCCTGTATAGGGCAGCCACATGGCAGAAATGTGTGCATACATACACACACACAAATCACTAACACAGCTAGGGCACCACCATACCTACATACACCACATCTGCATAGTTCATTTAATAAAGAACCCCCTAACCCACACACATGATGTCAACCACACAGCTCAGCCCAGGCCTCTGGCAAACCCACAACACACCCTGTGCATATGATGATAATTGTGCCACATCCCTGTCCTCCATACCATCGATGCAGGGAGATGCTAATATGGTTCTGATGCACAGGGTGAATGTACTAAGTTTTATCAATGTAATGCTGTTTAACGTGTTTTCAGCTGGAATGATTAATGCTTACACATCAGGGTGTGTAGCTGTCCAGCCATGATGCATTATAGCTGTTATTAACACTGAGTGATTGTGGTCTACATAATGCATTCTGTTTGTGTCTATGTGTCAGCAGGATGTTGGTCTGCTGTCCTATCCTACAAGGGGTGTGCCACTGTGGTGACACATTGACTGTGTCATATCCTGGATACAGCTGAACACAAGTAACAGGTCTGTAAAATAGTTACTGCATGTGCCATATGTCTGATAGGTCTGAGTGGTATATACAGGTGAGTGCATGGTGGCTGATGTAAGCAGCTTCTACAGTGGACAGTGGTGAGTGTACTAGGTGACACACACTAAATGTCTGTGAATAACACACACACAGAGGCTTTGGTGTCGATGCAATACACAGAGAATACTGTTCACATGGACGTACTTCATTATACAGTGAAATTATTTTGGCCTATGTAATTCCACCAAGACCAAATTGCCAAAACATCACATCAGTAAATAATCAGTCCACCAGTTTAATGTCATTGACAATGGTACTGGCAGTGTATATATCCTCTTCCCCAATGCAGTGCAATCCTGGAGTTGGTAAACATAGGTGTGGTGGTGAGGGTGGCACAGCCCCCCACATTGGAGGTTGTGGGTGGCGTAGAATTACACATAGTGTGATTAACAACTGCTTAACCTGTTAACATAAACTGTACAGTATAACAGCACACTAAGCAGGGGGATATGCACAACAATTACCCCAGTGTGGGTGGCTGAGCCCACAACAACCACACCCATGTATGTATACCAATTCCGGTATTGCTGTACAGCTGTACAGTGGGAAAGAGAGCATTTACACATCTACTACTAGTTTTGATTGAATGTATTTACACAAGATGATTGCTTTGAAATGTTACCTTTAGCTAGTTAGTTCTCGGACAAATGATCTCCGGGGACATATATTTTCTGCAAATTGAAGTAGATCCATTCACATACACATACACTTACTTGGCAATGTTGAGAGTAGAACCCCTACCTAGGTACTTACTGCTACTAATGTGTTTGGCCTTAATTGCACACACCACAGATCTTTTAGGATGAGGTGTGTCCCGAGTTTCCTGTTAAGTGAAGAACATCACCAGGCCTTGCACAGTATGGTAATGGGGGATGTACTGGGTGTTAATGAACAATACATAGTATGACATACTGTCATATACACATTGAGAAACACATACAGTCATAGACACACTTGACAGACCTGGGTTAAGCAGTGGTAACTACCTTGTCAGTGAGTCCATTCTGTTACAGAGTTTGTGCACACAGTACATGCATCATTGGGCTGGATAGAGTAATTAGTTAACTGCATGATTGATAGTGACAGCGGTCCTCATGCAGTGGACCTTGGGACATGTACTGGGGTAACATGGTGTAAAGATAGTATACCCAGCACCTACACCCCACATTGGATACTGTACTCACTGAAACCCATGATAATTCTCTGACATACCCACAATCACACATTGACCAGGACTGCAATACACACCCTTGTCTATCTAATCAGTGCTAGTACAGGGATATGCACTTACTGCACATGCCACAAGATAGTAGGGTGAGGGTTTGTCATGGCTCTCCTGATGTCAGCAACATCACCATCCCTTATATTGTATGGTGAGGTTTATTGTATTTGGAGAATGTGGCCAAAGAATGCTGTCTCCTACAAATATGCACACTCACACACAATTGCACACACATACATACACTTGCCAGGACTCAGAGGGTAACCCACTCCTATCTACCTATTTGTAGAACAACGTTATGCTGGTACTGCAAGTTCCAGGTAGCCCATAGGGTGAAGAGTGCAACAAGGTAGATTTAATGTCAATTACAGCAGCAGCTGTTTCTAAGTATAACAATGGGGGGGGGGTGTAGCGGGTGAGAAGGCCCTCAGAGTATTTTCAACTACAAGTTTGCAAACACACAGACACTGTTATTGTCAGTAATGCACACTGACACATTTGTCAGTACTGAGGTCCATAGGTGCAGGTGTTCCTAGGTGCATACCAGTCTAATTTAAATGGAGAGATGAGAAGAGTAGGGCATGTGGGTACACTGGTATCATGCCACCTGACATTTATCAGCAGACCATCTATCATCTGCTGCCACTTGAGTGATCCCCAGGGTGACAGTTAAATTCAACATCCAATCATCTGGTTTTCTCTTGCAGAGGGCCAGTGAGGTGCTCCAATTGACATGTATGCAACATATATTACATAACATGGCCAGTGTCTGGGTTAGAGACCTGTACCCAAGCATGTTCTTTTGACTGTGGTAGTCTGGTTGAGGTATCTATGGCATGTGGTGCATACAGGGTGGGGTTTCCTAGCTGTGGCATTCATAACACAACTGGGCAAACATGTCAGTGTCAGTCAATCAGAGATTGCCTGTAAGCAGTCAATATGGATACCTAACATCTTCACATCTGTACAGAGGACAAACATAAATTAGCTAGCCAACAGGTTACACATTAGGATGAATGTTTGGACAGATAGACGTCTGACACTAATAGGTATGCCATTACTACATGACAGCAGCCCTCAGTGACATGTCCTAAGCACATAGTAGTCTGCAGTTAATATCAAAATATCAGATCAATATCCAATAGGAGATACTTAATAACACACAGCTCATACACCAAGAAAATGATAGTCATTACTCAGAGTCCAACTTTGCATGCAGGGCTGTATGGTTCAAATACTACAATCTGCAATCTACTCTTACTTGGAAAAGCACTGTTAAAAGTAGTAACATAATGATACAATACATGCAAGTGTGACTGCATATAACCTGGGATACTACCCATGTATGAAACACATGCAAAGAGAAAAGATTGTGGTACTAACCATGTATACTCAGGTGTCCTAGACAGTATACTCACACCCCTTGCTACTGTAATGACAGCACATAGAAGCATGCTATATACATGGAATTAAATACACTTATTAAAGATTCACTTCCCTTCTGTTTTATGAGACTGTAATGCGATCACTGGTTACCAGGGCTAAGCGATGCTTAGCAGGTGGCAGCATTGCTTAAATGTAAATGCTAAGCAGATTTGCGCACTGGTAAGCAAAGCCTACACAGTGTGAGAGCCTTTTCATTTAGCCATACGTTAGCACTGCTTAGAATAGTGCAAACCCATGCAAACCTGCTAAAAGCTGTTCAGAATTTCCTTAACCACTTTGTATCCAACAGTCCTTGTTCTGACTAGCAACAAAATAAACAGCCCTTGCAGGTCCTGAACACAGGGTGCTGTAGAATATAGTCACAGCACATAATCACTAAGCCATTTGAGCTGTACAATTGTTTGTTGCTTGTTCAAATATATCATTCGGTATACCTACTGAATAGTAGTGATCAACTGCTTTTGCTACTACAATTGTTTACTACTTGTTAGTGAAAATAGTGTTGAATTAGTCACGTTTTTATATCTAAATATATACATATCAGATAAATATGGTGGGATACATCTGAGAAGGTATATACAACACTCATGTTTACACATATCAAAGTTATGGATATATATATATATATATATATATATATATATATATATATATATATACGGTTTTACTTCATAAACGTGAATTGCTGAAATATTGAATTTCACCAAATCATGTCCATGAAGCCAAAACCTCTAAATAATAAAAGTGCTTAATCACGAATAGGACTATGTCAAATTTGCGATTATGCATTTTCGTTATCGTATGGAAGTGTTCGGCTGGGATGGTGTCTGCAGTTTAAGGTGAGTGAGTGTACGTGAGTAGTTTTTGTAACTTGTACGAATGGGTCAGGGTAGGTGGGGTATGAGTGTGTGTGTTGGCTGTGTGTGAATTTTTTTTTTACTGTTTTGTGATCTCGGAGTTAGTATATATAAGTAGGGGGGTGGGGGTGCAGGGGGGCTTGCCCCCTGCGTATGTGTAGTGTAGGTGTGTGTCTGTGTGGTGTTGTGTTGTATTTCAGTATTTTGTGGTGTGGGTGTTATGGTTTGTGTGTTGTGTGCTGTATGATGTGTGTTCAATGTTGTGATTTCGTGGGTATGAGGTGTCTGTGTTTTAATGGTTTCGGCTTTATACTGTCAAAATGCTGACATTCGATATTTCAGTATTTCTGCAATATGAAAAATGGGGAACATCGGTATCTGCGCAGTGACAGAGACCTGGTTCAAGGATCCAGAGAGCACACCTGCATTACCAGGCTTTAATTCATACCACACCCAACACCCTCATAATGGGCGATTTCAACTACCCCACCATTATCTGGGAAAACTACTCATGTACCAACTCTTGCTCAACGTTTTCTGGAATTCATAAATTCCAACACCTTTTATCAACTTATCCACACCCCCACCAGGGGCAGCAATATCCTAGACCTTGTCATTACCAACATGGGCGACAGGTGTTCCACACCAGAGATCAATTCCTTGTTGGTCAGATCCGACCACAAGCTAATCACCCCAGACATCCACATCTCACCCCCATCCCCCATTATTGAAACCAATGTAAAAAATTTCTCCAGAGCCAACTTCATGCTTCTTAAGACAAAAGTGGCAAACTTTACAACACCCATGCAGATGGACAGTAGAGGTATGACTGCTGAATCCTACACAAATGCACTTTATAAGCACTTACATTAGTGCATGGATCGTGCTATCCCTAACAGAACCAATATGCTATCTTCCAAAAAAAGGAAGTCAATCTGGTGATCCCCTGCCATAAACAAACTCTACAACAGAAGAAAGAAACTGTTGCAAAAAAGAGTAAAATCTCATGATTGGAAGAACTCCCTGGTCAGCCTCAGTAAGAAGCTGAGATCCCTCATAAAATCCTCCAAAGTTAGTTACGAAAACAAAATCACCACTGATTCTAAAGAGAACCACAAAGCATTCTATAGCTATGTCAAGCATCTCAATGGCAACACTCAGATCTGCTCTGAGTTACAGCACAATGGCACTAAATATACAGAACCAACTGATATTGCCAACATCCTGGCAGATAGGTTCAGTGCTAACTTTACCCCTCTCTCATCCCCTAAAGGGATCATCTCTATACTGGAAGAATGCAAAGTTCCTATAATCTTGGCTGCACAGGTAAAAATCACACTCTCCAAAGCCAAGAACACAGCATCCATGGGACCTGACAATATCCCAGGCTGTGTTCTAAATGAACTACAGAATGAACTGGCACCCCACCTAAGCACCATGTTCAATCATAGCCACACCTCAGGCTTTGTGCCCACTGAATGGTGCACAGCAGCGGTTATCCCACTCCACAAAGTGGGAGCCACCATGGACCCTGAGAACTACCGACCCATTAGCCTAATGAGCCTGATCTGCAAGACCATGGAACGTATTATCATGGAATTTATAAACAAAGACATTGGTAATCTCCAAACTCTGGACCCCACCCAGTTTGGGTTTGTAAAAGGCAGATCATGTCTCCTAAACCTGATCAACTTCTTTGAAGCAGTCACCAAAGCCGTAGACAAAGGTAAGGTGGTTCACACAGCCTATCTAGATCTTGCCAAGGCTTTTGACACCATCCCCCACTCTGGAATTATAGATAAAATCACTAAACTAGGTATAAATCCCTATGTCACAAGATGGGCTGCCAACTAGCTCACTGAAAGAACCCACACTGTGAAATTAGCAGACTCCAAATCCGACTTCAGACCAGTAACAAGTGGATCATCACATGGTTCAGTCCTGGGTCCTCTCCTGTTTGGTATCTACTTTTTCTGAAGTACAGGCTATCACAGAAGGTCTTTGACTAATGAAGTTTGCAGATGACTGCAAACTAGGAGTCATAATCAAAACTCCTAACGATGTGGACATCCTACTAAAGGGCCTCACTGAAACAGATGCCTGGTGTCAAAGCCATGGCCTCAAGTTCAATGCCAAAAAGTGCTTTGTCATCCCCTTTAGTAAAAACTCTGTACCCGTGAGCTACCACATAGGTGGTAGTCTACTTAACACTGAAAGTGTGATAAGAGACCTTGGGACACAGGTGGACAGTAGTCTCTCCTTTGATATTCACATCACCACAGTAGTCAGGAAGTCCTTCTACATGGCACACCTCATCACAAAAGGTTTCCAGGAAAACAGAGGTCATTGTTCCCCTCTACTCATCACTCATTAGAACCATTATAGAGTACAACACCCCTTTTGGTATGTACCTCCCAAGACATCTACAGCATCTGGAAAGGTCACAGAAATACCTCACAAAGAGGATTACCAGCCTCAAACAGATGCCCTACTCAGACAGTCTCAAAAATCTCTGCTTTACTCAGTCGCATATTGCCTATTCAGAGGTGATCTCTGCCTAACATACAAAGCTATGTTAAACTCAGAGCTGTTGGACATGCTCCGCTTAAAGAAATCCCAATCCCTCTGAGCTACATGCTCTAGGGACCAAAACCTTGTCACCACAATAAACAGAACATGCTGGAGGGATAGATTCCTGTCCCAGAGACTTTCCATACTCTGGAACATACTACCTATCTATATCAAACAAAGCTCCTCATTAGCACTCTTCAAGAAAAAGTTTGATGATTGGATGGGAAATAGGAACTTCACCCCAGGGATCACCTCTAAAATCAACCATAAAACCATAAAATCAGGTATCATCAAAGAAACGCATGCTCATTCACACAAACACACACAATTTCACACTTGCCATGTCTGGGATTAAAACTCCTACCTAACTAGTATGCTACACTATACCATTACGCAGTTATCGCAAGTGCCACAGAGCTTATATATTGGAGAACTGTCCAAAAGTATATTTGAAGGTGACTAACATCAGCAGCAGTGCTAAAAGGTGGGGGGGGGGTAAGGGTTGAGTAGTAAGTGTGAATGTCCATTAAATCAGGTATTATCAAAGACACACACACACACACACACTCTCTCACAGAGTTTCACAGTTGCCATGTCTGGGATTAGAACTCCTACAAACTAGTATGCTATACTACAACATTATGCAGTTATTACAAGTGCCACATAACTTACAGGGCTAAACATGGCCAAAGGGTTATTTCAATGTGACTGATATCAGCAGACATGCTAAAGTAGGACAATAGGAGGTTTAGTGAGTATGAATGTCCTCATAATCATTCACCTCCACATACTTGCCAGTACTGAGATTCAAACTAATACCTAGCTATGGTATTGCTACTACAGTGTACCACATTTATCGCAAGTGCCAAGGAGCTTATAGGATGGATGCTGTCTCAAGGAACTTCTAAGGTGAGGAACATCACCAGCCCTTGTAAATACTGGCATTGGGTGATGTAGTGGGTGAGAGATCCCAAAAATAATATTACCATACACACACATTTGCAAAGGGTGAGTTTCAAACATCTATCTAACAATCTTTTGGACCATTATAATACGCATTTACCACATGCACCACTGACCTTACATGGTTTAGGGATAGCAACAGGAACTTCTAAGGTGGATGATATCTGGAGGACTGCTAAAAGGCAGGCACTGAAATGTGCACTGGGTGTAAATTGGGCCAAAGTCTTTGGGGTACACATGTACACACACAAACGCTTGCCATGGATGAGATCAAACCCATACCTATGTAGTTACTGCTACTACATTGTACTGCATTTATGGCATCTGCCATGGAGCTTACATGGTGGAGAGCTGTGCCAACATATATTTGAAGGTGAGTAACATCATCAGCAGTGCTAAAGGAGGGGTAAGTGGAGATTAGTAAGTGTGAATGTCTATAAAATCAGATATCATCAAAGACACACACACACACACACTCTCAGACAAACACAGACAGTTTCACAGTTGCCATGTCTGGCATTAAAACTCCTACCTAATTAGTATGTGATACTATAGTATTATGCTGTTATTGCAAGTGCCACAGAGCTTATATGGTAGAGAGCTGTCCAAAGGTATCTTTGAAGGTGATTAACATCAGCAGCAGTGCTAAAGGAATGGTAAGGGGAGAATAGTAAGTGTGAATGTCCATAAAATCAGGTATCATCAAAGACACACGGACTCTCTCACACAAATACACAGTTTTACAGTTGCCATGTTTGGGATTAGAACTCCTACCTAACTAGTATGCTACACAACAACATTACACAATTATCGCAAGTGCCATGGAGCTTAAAGGTCTGGCACTTGGCCAAAGGGCTATTTCAAGGTGACTGAATGCAGGCATGCTAAAGTAGGGCTATGGAAGGTGTAGTGAGTGTGAATAGCCTCAAAATCATTCATCTCCACACACACACACACACACACACACACACATACACACACACACACACACACACACACACACACACACACACACACACACACACACAGTTTCACAGTTGCCATGTCTGAGATTAGAGCTCCTTACTAGTTTTTTACACTACAGTATTGCACACACATCGGAAGCGCCATGCAGCTTACAGGGCTGAGACTTGGCCAGAGGGTTATTTCAAGATGGCTGACATTAGCAGGAGTGCTAACATGGGCAATGGGAAGTGCAGCATGTGTGAATGGGCCATAAATCATTCCTCTGGAAACACACACACACACTTAGTCACACACTTTACATTTGAAAGGACTGGGTATACAAATGCTAGATGAATACTGATTTGTACTATCGTATTACAGTTATCACAAGCACCACAGTCACTATAGGGCTGAGGGCTACCAAAAGGAATGTCTACAGTTATTGACATCAGTGCATCATGTGATATCAGCCAATTGGATGTGTGGTGGGTGGGACATGCCTCATAATGGAAATCCCTCTGTCACTGTCTGTCTTTCTCTTCCCCACATCTCGGTGTGTGTATGTATGACATATAGTGTGTTGGCCTTGGATATGTGTGAGTATTCCTATGCAATGTGTGTGCAAAGCATGAATTGTGTACAATGTGGTGTGTATGCACAGAAATCTGCAACTGACAGATATGTATAGTCCACTGTGTTGTCAGACATGGGCTTCATTTCTCTAAGTGTAAAAGCATGCCCAGTACTACCTTCTGTTTTGAGTGTGTGAATCAACTCCAAGTAGGGTTGTACTCCAGTCCAGGATTTGGTGTTCTACACCTAAAGCTAGCAACCTGTTTCTTCAAGATATCTGTAGATAGGTTGACAATATGGAGTCACAATGGGCGACAGATAGTGGGATACTGTAACTATTGCTGTCTGTGCTTGTGTTACATGGTTGGTGTTAGCAGAGATATTCAGACATATGTACAGTTTTATACTGTGATGTATTATGTCATCAACTACTGACAGATATACTTATTTGCTCGCAGTTATTTCCTGGGAAATACAAGATGAATGAAGCTGTGTCCAGTATTGTGGTCTGCAGCCTACATATTCTTGCACAATCATGCCATTCTGGAGGCGAAGCTGCAGACACTTACTGATGGGTCTGTGTAAATGGTCCAGCACCTTGGTATTATGGTGGCTGAGGATTCCCTTCTTGTACATATATTGATGTAACAGAATGGGCATATCCTGCTGTGGCCGTACCTTTTAGGTGTACAGATTCACCCAAGTTACGCAGAGGTAGGGCTCATATATCTGGTCAGTTCCCCTTCACATTGTGGTTTACAAGCAGGTTTGTAGCCACCCATTACTAGGTTTGCAGGCAGGGGTAGTATGGGCACACAGCAGAGTTTCAGACTTCACACATTCCATGATATCCATACTTCTACACCCCTCACTTTAGTATTCTATCCTCTTCCTAACATTATGCGAGTGATATCTGAGATGTATCCCAAAAGTTGACCCTTCATCCCAACAGTATTTAGGGGTTGGTCCACATTTCATGCAGTAGGACATGGTGGGCATGCTACTGGGATTTGTCAACATGGCCTTGCATTTGTGTTCTGTTGACTGTGTTATGTTGTTAGTTGGGACCCCTTGAGATACCATACATTGGCACTATGGGTGAGGCACAGGCCTTTGACAGAGGACTGTAGGCCATTTGGTAGTGATGCAGGCCATCTGTAGTAGGCCAGTGCATTCTGTCACTCCTACAGTCCCAGGCTGCAAGCCAGTGGATTCCTCTGGGGTGACAGGGTAAGTGTGAGAGGTGTTAATGGCATTAGGTCCTGAACATATTAATCCATTGGTTTGAATGCAGGCAGGGTGCTGCTTACAGCTAGGGACACACCTGCATGGGACACCTCTTCAGCATGCTGCATTATGTGGGTATTCCCATACAGAAGTGGGGGTCATACTGTACTCATTTCCAACAGCAAGGATAGGACCTGTGATAAACCTTTGGCTGATGGTGGGGTGAGCTGAGTGCATGTGTGATATCGAAGCTACTTGCAGCTGACTCACAGATATACATGGGACATTCCCCTTATGCTGCCTTGTGCGGGGACATAGGCAGTCTATCATTACTTCATAACTGTGCCTTTTGTGGTCTGCCAGTGATTGGCCAAACTACATCAGTATTCCATACTACACAGACAACTAATGTGCTGCTAACCTGTATGTACAATTCCAAAGGTTTGTGCAGTTGACTGTTACATTTTATGTACTCTGTATAGGGTACTTCCACCTGTGTACTATGTGTATGTCTGGGCCCACATTCATAGCATGTCCATCTTTCAGATGGTGACAGATATTGACATATGGACAGTGAGTATGAATGACTGCTGACATGGGTATTGCTGAGAAGCATTGTAGTTGGCACTGCAGTTGTCAGAACTTGGCCCTGTCATCCACAGTACTGCTCATAGGCCACCGAAATACAACCTTTTGTGCCTATATGCCGACCACCTCCAGACAATATTGAACACACAATAACCTAACACATGGACCCCTACATATTGTACACATGCAACAATCTATCTTGTAGATTGGGCCAGCTCAGGAAATCTGTGCTCCATTGTTATTATACCTCACACTTATAGGATTGTGGGGGGCACACCTGATGACTTTAATCATTTGCTATGACTGTACTGGTATTTTAGGTACTCTGTTGGCTTCCATTTCATTTTGTATTCTGACCTATTATGCAGACTGGAGGCATATCAGTAGAGTACAGATCTTAGGTTTTATTCGCCTACATTTCACTTTCAGACTTCTTAGCCTTCAAAACTAACATACAACTGCCAGACCTGTTGTAGTCTGCCTGTGTGGGTCTGGATGGGGGCTGTTAACCATTGCCATCAATTGGAGGTCTTAGTCCAGCCTTTCTCTATGGTCATCTACACCTGTCCTACTGGCTGAGGCTGGTGGTGGGTATGTGTGCCTCATTGACATGCATGTCTGTGTCATATGGACACACATTTGGGCCACCACATGTACTGCAGTGGGATTTGACACCTTGTCTAGTACTGCCTAATATGTTGACACCAGTATTAGTTATACATTTCATGCTGCCCATATAAGTGTCCATTATCTACTGCCATCCCATTCAGCCACCCGATTCCCTTGCATGCTCACATCCATACCATAAATACAGCTATCAGAACATACTACTCCATTCATCAGTTGATAGGAAAAGTGACTTACCTTGTAGCTGTGCCAGCATTGAGGATGGTGCTGCTGGGCTGACTATGTCAGATGCACATAGTACACTCCCTATACATGGTAAAGCACAGATAGGGTCATGTTTGGTATCCCTTTTACTGTATGTGTGAGTCAGAGAGAGGTGTCATTCCCTGGGTCCCTACCATGTCAGTGTATGTACTATGCATTGCCTCTTTGCCAAGCACTGGGCATACTGGGCACTCCTCCTTCTGCCTACATGGGCAGGCTCAGGTTGTTCCTCCTCCAAGTCCCTCTGTGCCTGTGATGGCCCTGGCAATGATGGAGGGCTGTGTGGCCTTGCCCTGTGCTGTTCCTGCTGCAGCTGTTTCCACAGGATCATATTGTATAGCATAACACATACTATGAACATTTGTGTACATGTAGCTGAAGAGTACTGCAAGGGTCCACCGGATATATCCAGGCAGCGGAACCATGACTTATGCATCCCAAATACACATTCTGTTATGATTCTGGTTTCTGCGTATGCCTCATTATGGAGTTCTTGTTCAAGTGTGTGTGCATTTCTGAGGAGTAACCAAAAAATGTAAATCCACAGATAGCGAAGAAGCAGATTGTCACTAGTCTTGTCAATGTCCTTCCTAATATTAAAATATTTATCTTTTTCATCCTCCATTGTAAACATTAAATCATTTTTAATACACTGGTCTAATAATTCAATATCCCTTTGTAATTCATCTTGTATTCGATTATTTTCACGAATAATTAGTCTTAACACATCCAAGCCACATTTGTTAAACACTTCTATCAATTCTTTGTGAAACACAGACCCCATAGTGACATTGTTGGGAAATTTGTAAACTCGTAGGCCTTTAGGTACATTTTCTCTTTACCCACACAAACGATACCCTCGGGACAATTTTCAGTATCAAGAAAACACGAGGGTAGACAATAGGCATGGAGTTGACACTAACTCTATAGAGGGGGAATATGAGTATGAACAAGGATTTCCCCCATTAAGGAGGTCTGAAAGACTTATGAATAAACAGGGGCATGCTACGACAAATTTTCAGTGGAGGGGGGGAGAAGAGGGAGGGGGAGATACTAGATGTTCCCTACCTCACCAAAACCCATTCACAGTTTTATAGCATTTACTGTTTGTTACTGCATCTTTTCTCCCTTCTCTGTGAAAAAAAAGAAAAAAAACAAAAAAAATCCTTGTTTTCCCGCTTTTCTGAACTAGAATAGTCCAGTCTTCAGATTTTGCTGATCTCTGGGCTTTGTCTTGGTTCCTGTGCTATCCATACCCTTATCTGGATAAGAGGAAGCTTCTTTGTCTCACCAGTGGGAGTGGGGAGCACTGAGCAACCTATTTGTCCCTAGAGGATTGGTTCCAGCCCAGAACTTGTAGTTTATTGGCCATTTTGGGTCAATTCCTGGCTCTTTTCAACCCCCTGCTATAAAGCCCGCTTTTGCGCGCTTTTTTACTTGTAACAGACTCAGCACAGCTCCTCGTGGTGCCCTGCAGAGTTCTGCAAGCAGCAGAGAGTGAAAGAGTGACTTTCCTGGATTTATAAGTATTTTTTCTGGCTTTCGCTTAAAGTACTGCATCTCGACTGCATTTCGCTTAAAAACAGCTCTGCATATTGTTTTTACTGTTCTTGTGTTGAATTTATACTGTTAGCACTTTAAAAAGTTATTTTTGTTAAATTTAATTGTTAGGCTAACACACTAAAGTCTCTAGCCGTTTTATAGCATTTACTGTTTGTTACTGCATCTTTTCTCCCTTCTCTGTGAAAAAAAAGAAAAAAAAATATCCTTGTTTTCCCGCTTTTCTGAACTAGAATAGTCCAGTCTTCAGATTTTGCTGATCTCTGGGCTTTGTCTTGGTTCCTGTGCTATCCATACCCTTATTTGGATAAGAGGAAGCTTCTTTGTCTCACCAGTGGGAGTGGGGAGCACTGAGCAACCTATTTGTCCCTAGAGGATTGGTTCCAGCCCAGAACTTGTAGTTTATTGGCCATTTTGGGTCAATTCCTGGCTCTTTTCAACCCCCTGCTATAAAGCCCGCTTTTGCGCGCTTTAGCGCGTTTTAGCGCAAATTAGCGCGGAGTTGCTCATAGAGCAGCATAGGGCAGCGCCGGTTAATCAAGTTTAAACTATTTCTGGCTCCGTAAAGTCTGCTCTTCAATTTTTCCCTTAGAACTTTTCTACTTGCAATCTATACAGCCTATACTCTATCTGAAAAGCTCAGCACTTGCTCCTAAAGTATTTATTTATACAAGTAAAGCACTCTTAAACAAAAGAAAGTACTTCATTCACCTAAATTCCCTTGAGTACCCATTTCCCTATAGGTCCTTTCTGACTCAGTTACACAGCAATCTTTTTCACTATTTCTAGCATGTCGATGGGTCAGTTGCTAGCGTCCTCTCCTGTTCAGCTGGTGAATCTGGGAATCTTAAGGCAATGTTACAATTGCCTCATGTACACAGACAACCCTCTCCTCCTCCCAACAATTACAAATATATGCGAGAGATGCAACTATATAGCCAAACTGGAGGCTGAGCTCCCTCAATTCAGTACTGGCAAGACCAGTCAGGAGGAGAAGGTAACCACGCACACCACAAACCCAGTCTCACATAGAACTATCACAATTGCAAACCAAACACATAAACACACAAAAACATACTCGGAGGCGCTGATTAAAAATCTACCAAAACAACAGAGGCCTCCAAAGCAGACACCCAAGCAACCGCCATCTCAAGACATAGCACATGCAACACATAGTTCACATAGTCAGTGTGCTAAACAGTCACAGCCCTTAAGGCCAAACAACATGCCAGACACACTTGTAATACGTGACTCCATAGTCAGACACACTGACGTCCCGCTCACTAGACTGAACAAGGAAAAGGTCACAGTAAGCTGCCTGTCGGGAGCTAGAATCCGCCACATAACACAAGCGCTCAGGTCACTCCACAGCAAGTACAAATATGACTCAGTCATTGTACATGCCGGTGTGAACGACCTGAGACGTACCTCCCTGGACTACATGAAAAGAGACATAGAGGAGCTCTCTGATTATGTAGCCCAGGCAGGTATGACCCTGACCCTGAGCAGCATCTTACCCTCACCAAGAATGATGCCACAGTACAAAGACAAAATGATCAGTTTTAACAATTGGCTTAATTACTGGTGTCATTCTGAGGGGATCCAATGTCTGTCTGCTTGGGATGACATGCTTGACAAGCCACGCTGCTTCGCAAGGGATGGCTTGCACCTGTCACCCTGGGCTTCGGATATTGGCCAAGGCTCTTGCCACCCCATAGTGCCTTTTTAGGCAAGGCTCAAATGACAAACCTACCTCCTAGAAAACACAAGTGGAAAAAACTAAGGGTAATGCTGCTCAATGCCAGAAGTCTAAACCTTAAGATGCACGCCCTCGAAGCCCTTCTCAGTATGGAGAACATCGATGTCTGTGCAGTGACTGAAACCTGGTTCAAGGCTCCTGAGAGCACCCCAGCACTATCAGGTTTTACCTCATATCATGCTTTCCGGCCCCAAAACTTGGACCGAACCACAAAAGGAGGGGGAGTATCCATATTCATCAAAGATACCCACACCTCCAGGTTAGTGGCAACGCACGAAGCATCGGAGACCATCCAGGTGCAACTAACCATAGGCAAAACTGCCTTACAGTTTGTAGCATATTACAGACCACCCTCCCAAACTCAGGAACCCCACACAGCCTTCCTGAAGACACTAGAGAGTATGAATGTCTCTCCAAATACCATTATATTTGGAGACTTCAACTACCCAAACATAGACTGGGAACATTACTCAAGCCCCAACACCCTAGCCCAAAGGTTCCTAGAATTCATAAACTCAAATGCAATGGAACAACTGGTCACCACTCCAACAAGAGGAGACAATATACTAGACCTGATCATCACAAACATGGGGCAAAATGCTCCACACCGGAAGTATATCCCTCTCTGGTAAGATCAGACCATAAATTAATCTCACTGGAAATCCACATCCCGCCCCCACCCCCTGCACAAAAGACCACAGTGAAGAACTTCTCAAAAGCCAACTTCACACTTCTTAAGACTGAAATGGTATCCTTCAAGGCCCCTGGGCTAGTGGAAACCACAACCCACACTGCTGAATTCTTTGCAAATGCCTTCTACGGGCACCTTCAAGAATGCATGGATCATGCAATCCTAAATAAAACCAAGACCCATTCCCCCAAAGGCAGGCGCCCAGTCTAGTGGACCCCAGCCATAAACAAACTCTACAACAGGAGGAGGAAGCTATTACATGACAGAGCAAAATCCCTTAAAGGGAAGGCATCTCTGATCAGTACTAGCAAAAAACTACGTTCACTCATAAAATCATCCAAGGCCAACTTTGAGAGAAAAATCGCAAAAGACACAAAAGACAATCACAAGGCCTTCTTTAGCTATGTTAGAAACCTGGGTGGAAACTCCCAGATATGCTCAGAGTTAGTCCAAAATGATACAAAATACACTGAACCCACTGACATTGCCAACATTCTGGCAGACAGGTTCAGTGCAAATTTCTCCTCCCCATCCCCCCCAAAAGGAGAAATAACTACTCCAGCAGAGTGTAGCCTCCCTAATATCTCAAATGCTTAGGTGAGAGCCGCCCTCTCTAAAGCTAAAAACACAACATCAATGGGACCGGACGGTGTCCCGGGCTGTGTGCTACATGAACTCCAAGAGGAACTAAACCCACACATAAGGCTGCTGTTTAATCTTAGCCTTACTACAGGATACGTACCCAAAGAGTGGCGTACAGCGACAGTGGTACCACTTCACAAAGGCGGTGCTTCTACGGACCCTGGAAATTACCGCCCCATAAGCAGCGAGCCTGGTCTGCAAAGCTATGGAGATGATCATTATGGAACTCATAAACAAAGACATTGGGGATCTACAGACATTGGATCCTACCCAATTTGGCTTTGTCAAAGGCAGATCCTGCCTTTTGAACTTGATCGACTTTTTTGAAACAGTCACTAAGGCCATTGATGAGGGTAAAGCAGTTCACACAGCCTACCTTGACCTTGCAAAAGCCTTTGACACAATACCCCACTCAGGCATCATAGACAAACTCACCAGCTTAAATGTAAACCCATATGTCACAAGATGGGTTGCAAACTGGCTCAAGGACAGAACCCACAGGGTCAGAGTTGCTGGAGCTATGTCAGACACTAAGCCAGTCACAAGCGGTGTCCCACAGGGCTCAGTCCTGGGACCCCTCTTGTTCGGCATTTATTTTTCCGAGGTACAGGCAAACATAGGAGGATTGTGGCTGACAAAGTTCGCAGATGACTGCAAACTGGGCGCCGTAATTGATACTCCAGCGGACACAAACATCCTTCAGAGAGGCCTCATAGAAACAGATAATTGGTGCCAGAGCCATGGCCTTAAGCTGAATGCCAAAAAATGTATAGTCATACCCTTTGGGAAAAACAAGGTACCCACAAATTACCACATAGGTGGTAATCCATAAGAGGTAATCAGGTACCTTGGGACCCAGGTTGACAGTAACCTCTCATTTGACACTCACATTGCCAAAGTGGTTAGGAAGACCTTCTATATTGCACACCTTATCATGAAGGGTTTCACATCTAGATCAAGAGAGGTCATTGTGCCCCTGTACTCTTCTCTTATCAGGCCAATGATTGAGTACAATGCCCCATTTGGGATGTATCTTACCCGTCACCTGCAGCAGTTGGAAAGACCCCAAAAGTTCCTCACCAAGAGGATAAAGGGTCTTAAACATATGTCATATGCTGCCCGACTGAAAAAACTCCAGCTCTATTCAGTCGCATACCGCCTACTCAGAGGTGATCTGTGCCTGGCGTACAAGGCCATGTCCAATCCGAATTAATGGACATGCTCCACCTTAGTAAATCCAAATCCACCAGAGCCACGAGAGCAAGAGACTTAAACCTCAACACAGAAATAAATAGGACGTGCTGGAGGGACAGATTCATAACCCAGAGGCTCCCTACACTCTGGAACAGAATCCCAATCCATGTTAGGCAGAGCCCCTCACTGACTCTATTCAAGAGAAGTCTTGACGAGTGGATGGGAGATCGTAGGTTTACCCCGGGGGTCATATCTGTGTCACTACTAGACAGAGGCACAGTAAACTAAACCCTAAAAGGGCGTAGTATTCTCATCCTAAGGGGTGGTGAAAGCCACACACACTCTGGCTAGGCTTATAAATGCCCTAGGGCAGATAGCCTAGTACGAACCTATGAACCTATAAGGAAATAACCACCATTGGTAATAGGTGTGTATTTGATAATTTTAATGGTTTTAATTTTTGTGCGTGCTTAATAAATTTTTAGAATTAGACTGCTTCTTCGCTCTCTGTGGATTTACATTTTTTGGTTATTGGTTTTGGTTGTGGTCCACTTTTTCTTCTGGTTCTTGGTCCATTTCTGAGGAGTGTCATCAGCCATGGCTCCAGTGTGTAGCCAGCATCCCCCACTATGAGGCCATATGGGATATCCCCACTGGCAAATAACTGGTACAGCAGTGTCATACGCCAGATGTGAGAGTCATGATAGCTTCCAGGGCTGCCAGCACACACATTCAAGATAATGCCCTGGGCATCGCACATGACCTGGCAGTTGATGGACGGGAAGCCCTTGCGGTTTATGTAGACCCTACCCCACTAACCAGGTGGTGCTTTGATGTGTATGTGCATGCAGTCTATAGCACTCACTGACTCAGGGTTTTGTACTATTTTGTGGAAGAGATGGATATTGCTGGTTAATGCCTCACCAGTGTTGTGAAAATATATGTGCTCACCGGCATCTGCTGGCATGGCATCCAGGAACTGGTGGAGTACCCTGGATGCTGATGCCTGTGAGATCCCCATTATATCCACAATTGCCCTTTGGAAGGTACCTGTGGCTAATATTCTTAAGCCTACACATACCTTGGTATCCACTGGGATGGGTTCCCCTCTGTTGGTTCTGTGTGTGAGGCGTGGCTGGCACAGCTCAACAATTTGCTGTAGAATTCCCCTGTCCACCCTACAGAGCTCCACTATCTCCAGTTCATGTAGCCCCTGGTAGGTTACACTGGGTCTGCACATGCTTCTCCTTCTCCTCACTGTGGGTTGGTCATCAGCGTTCATATCCTCATCACCCTCAGCCCCTTGCACATATTGATGTATGAGAATGACAGCAGCCCCTAACATTTTGTTAGTTTTGTCAGGTAAATTTTCCCCGTCTGTGTACACCAGTGGTGTAGAGCCTCTGGGCAAAACCAGACTGGAAGGTGTTTGCATAGTTTATAGTAGTGTGCTAGGCTGTTCCATGTGTAATTGGCTGATTCTGATACATTTCACCTGCCGGCTATGCTAGTTTTCCTTGATTGCCTTCCTACTGCTGTTTTCCCTTCCCATTGCCTTCCCCTTTATGCTTCGAGGTATGGCACATATACCCAGTGCTCAGATGTGAACAGAGCTGCTATTTACTGTTTTTTTTTTTTTTTTTTGCTTAAAACACGGTGCATGGCACGCACACCCATTTAGGTGATGTAAACACTGCTAGGCAGCCTCAGACACACCCCCTTCCTTAGCTGTGCTTCGCTAAGGGCAAATACGGGTCACAGAGCTCCAATAAACTTACAGCATGCATGACACTCCCCCTTATGAAGTCATCTAGCTCTTATACTTCTACAATGGTGTTGCTGCACCTACATGGTTAGATGCAAACTAACACTGAGAGGAAATCTGTGATTCAGTATCACTCCCCTCATTTGCATAAAACAGAATGCTAATTCATAGTTACCACACTCACACTGAGCCTTCCCCCTTAGCAGCCACTATTCCCTGGTATTGTTGTCTTATCCATGCTATTGACTATTATGGCAAAATGCTAATTTGGGTTTAAAAGCTTATTTCCAACTTTTTTTTTCTTATTTTCGGGCTGATCCCGTTTGCGCAGTGCTGCCCTACGCTTAAACGGCCAAAATCGGCCAAACAAAAAAAAATAGTTATTTTTTTTTTTATAATTTTGCAATTTTTTCTCATGCCAATGGCCATATATTTGGCCATTGGCATGCCTAGTATATTGAACACATGCTTTCTTTAGAGCTGTCATGCCTCCGTTTTGTAATTTGTAGAAATGTATTCGGTTAGGAACCAAATACATTTCTGCAGGTTATACTATTCCTGCACAGATGCCTGCCTGCTTCCTGAATCACTAATTCACCTAATTTGCATGTTTTGCACCAGCAAATGAGGTAATTAGCATATAGCAGTAGTATCCGTGCAGGAATAGTGTAGGAGCACTCGTGCACGCCCCAGGAGCTCGTTCCTGGATCGCTCGTCAGCCATATTGTGTGCAGCAGCTCTTGCACTATTACTGCACTCCGTGCAGAGCTTGCTGAATCTGGTTGATAATATATATGTTACTTTCTGCAACCCAGTCATAATCCTTTGTGTTACCACTGTATAATTGCTGTTTCTACATGTAGCATTTCAACTCTTTAAATATCTGCTGTGATTATGCAGTATATGCTTACTAAGATATTCTTTTCAAAATTTGGTCTGAAGTGTCTTCTGATTTTTTTGAGCTCTGTCTTATGTGAGGAGTCATGCAAGTTACACTTAAAAAGAGAGTGAGAAGAGGTTAGGACAACAAACCTGTGCAACTTTTAGGGGGTCAGTTGACCAAAAAGTGAAATGTATACGTTTTGCTTGACTTTTTTTTCCTTCACATACATTTTATTCAAGTCTGGTTCATGTAAAATATACAGTTCTAGAAGAAATATAGCAATTATGTGTTGGAAAATTACACATATGAGTGAAAGGGAAAATATGCCGTTATGAGTACAGAAAAGTTTTACTAATTACCTTATAATACAGATGAAAACTGACATAAAAGAGAAACTGAAAAAAAAAAACACAGAGCATAAAATAGAATTCTACATGTGATTGCCCAGACTGCTGAAAACTAAAGTCCAGAATGACCAGCAGACTTTGGCAGCAAGCATTATTTTTAGTGTAATATTAAATAACAGGTATAATGTCAGCACTGATGTCTGTGGCTGACATCAGAATTTCAGCATTTGTTGCACATCAGTTAAAAGCATCATTGCCTCTGTCTTAACTCAAAGATTTATTCTCTTTCTGGTGAACAAATGCCTTGATACTGCAACATGTCACATTAATAATGCTTCCACAGCTTTGAACACTGTTATGAACCGTTATACTTCAGCTATTTAAATCACTGTAATTCCACTCCATCATCTGGGTCTTTTGACTGAGTCATAAATTGGTTGAGTGAAATGGAAAATAGTTTCAGTCTGTTGCTACAACGGTTTGCCTGATAGACTGAAAAAGAAAGCACTGCCAGTAACTGGATTATATTTATCTTCATGGCACTACTCCCACATATTCTGAGTAATGTTAAGGAGGCCAGTAGTGCATGATGGGGATTTCATTGCATTCATACAGAATCTAATCATCAAAATGAATATGAAACTGAAGAGCAAGTAATACGTATACTGACATATCAAAAATACCCCTGATGAAACAGACAGAGTGGAATCTAGAACTGCACTGGAAATAAATTTCCAACTGTCACTGCATGTGAGGGAGGGTAATTTCCTGCTATTTTGCTTTCACTGATGTCTTTTGAATGGCTTAGCAGACAGAAATAACTACAGATTGTTACTGAACTTTCTGCACATGAATGAAATGAACATATGCTTTTGATGTGTGGAATTAATTTATTCGAGATAGTATGGCATAATTTCACACTTCTTTTGAATGCTCCCAAATATATTAACCCGTTTTCCATTTTCAGACCTTTTTCTAAAGCTAAATTTTCTTTTGTGATAATGAGGACTTACAAGCATAGGAGAAGTCTCTGAGGGGGTTCACAAAGTTAGCAGAAGGTTGAAGATTTGTTAATACATAACTATGGCAAGTGGGCTGATTACTGGAAATGAAGAATAATATTTGGGCAGTCTTAAAGATTAGTACTAAGTCCATGTTCAGGCAAAGAGGTACTGCATGCATTTTGGAAATGACAGAATTCTCCACATTAGAACTTGTGTTTGCAAGTCAGAATCAAAATGTAGAGGGAGAGAGAGAGGCACTGAATAGTTTAATTATATAATGAAAGGCATGTGAACCAAGATATAATAGGAAAAAAAAAACAAAATCACAAGCAAGCTAAGAAAGGTTATATTGTCAGACTTAATTGAGTCTTGATATGTAGTACGTAGGACTGCCGAGAAGAAATTTCATTGAGTTCTGCAATGGGGACAGACCACCTGCACAATTTGCATTTTCTGCAGTGAAGTATTATATAGAGATTTGCCACGGTAAGCCCAGCCTCACAGACAAAAAAAATAGCAACACATGAAAGACTTTTGTAATCACCTTTATTAAACACCTTAACAGCATCATAACTTAAACCTAACAAATCACCCTCTTTGGCAGCATGGTAGAATGGTCACCCACATAATACACTCCTTGGATAAGTTAATGTATTTACCAAACTGGCCAGCATGTTAGATCACTCACCAACAAGAAGTAACAGAATCCCAATGCTCATCATTCACAGCCACAGCTTTTTTTTAAGTAGCATAACATGGCTCACTTGACTCATCAAGAAAACAGCATGCAAAAACAAAAGGTGAGCAGGGAGAGAAGGGCCAAACACCCTTCACCAACTAAGTTGGCTCATTTTCCAGACAAAATACCAAATAATTAAATGCTATGGAGGTGTAGGATAGCAATTCAATTTTGCAGTGCCAAAGACATAGACCCTTCCCTAATCTAGTCTGATATACCTGCATCTCCTCTCCTTTTACCTTCCTGATCATTAAAGCTTACTCCATAGCCAGCCTATCCCTATCTAAAAATGCTATTCTCCCATCTCACTTTTCCTAGCTAATTCACGGCTCAGTGATAAATTAGTCTGCAAAACAAACATTTGTCAATACTAACCTATACTAACCCCGCAGGCCTAAAGAAACTAGCAACACATCAAAGACTTTTATGACCATCTTTATTAAACAGCATAACAACATCATTTATTTATTTATTTTATTTATTGCATTTGTTAACCGGGAAAGTCCACTGGGCCTAGAAGAGCCCATTTTCAGTAGAGGCCCAGGGAGAACAGCTCCTCATTACATGCATGCACATTAGAATATAATAAAATACATAGATCAGTTTTGAACAGTACTAAAACATTTGATAGTTACATCCAAAATGGTTACTAAATACAGTTCAAATTAATTTTTAACACTAATGACATTTCAGTAGATACATAGATGATCCCTTCATACTTGCAAATGAACACTAAATACATGCAAGTGTGAAACTGTTGAATTCATAAAATGAAGAGTTTAGCACAGAACTTGCATATGTAAAGAAGTAATTGCACAAAAGAAATAATGTTTTGCAGTCAAATAAACTTACAGAAGTAGTTATACAATGTGTTAAGACAGGGGTCAGGTTTTAAGGTTGTCAGTAGGAGAGCAGGTGCATATCCAATGTGAAGAGAGATGAAGTTTAAGGGATCTTTTGAAAGCTAATAGCTAATAATTTAAACTAAAGTACCAACTTTGGCAGCAGGGTAGAATGCTCATTTACATAACACACTCCTTGTATAAACTTAACAGCAAATTTACTAAGCTGGTTATCATGTTAGACTTTTTACAGATTGCTAAAATGGAAGATGAATTGGAAGGAGTGAGTATAACCGTATTCTTAAGAAACCATTTAACCTCCTTACACATAATGTGAGACAATGACATTGAATTCCCTCATGTTCTTCTCACAATAAACAAAACTCAGAGTCACACTAACAACTACCATGCTCCCCCCATGACGCCGGCAAATCATGAGGCACATCTAAACAAACTGGCATCCCTAACTATAGAGCCCAATAATATCCTCTTAGGTGACTTTAGCTACCCGCTCATTAATGGGGAACCTATACCACCATAAATAAGTAAGCATAAAGATTTCTGGACTTGATTAATGCCATTTTAGATAACTTAGAAACCAGAAAGATAACAGTAGTATTTGGGACATTTATTCCAGAATAAGATGGAGTAACTATACGCATGGTGAAGCTTTACTATTTAACACCTGGTTTCAGTCAGCTATGCAGTATATACTCTGTAGGACTCATAACTTACTGAAAAGACTTACCCCTGGATTCAGCAAGCTCTGCATGGTGTGCAGGAATAGTGCAAGAGCTGCTACATGCAATATGACCAACGAGCGATCCAGGAACGAGCTCCCGGGACATGCATGAGCACTCCTACACTATTCCTGCATGGACACAGCTCCTGTATGCTAATTACCCCATACACAGGTGAAAACCATGCAAATGAGGTGAATTAGTGATCCAGGAAGCAGGCAGGCATCTATCTGTGCAGGAATAGTGTAACCTGCAGAAATGTATTCGGCTACTAACCAAATACATTTCTGCAAATTACAAAACGGAGGCATGACAGCTCCAAAAAAAGCATGTATTCAATGTAGTAGGCATGCCATGCATTAGTAGTCAGTTTTATGCAAATCAGGGGATTGATACTGAATCACAGATTTCCCCTCACTGTTAGCTTGCACCCACCCATGTAGGTGCAGCAACACCATGGTATACGCATAAGAGGTAGATGACCTCATAAGGGAGAGTGTCATGCATGCTTGTAAGCTTATTGGAGCTCTGTGGCCCATGTTTGCCCTTAGGTAAGCACAGTTAAGGAAGGGGGTGTGTCTGACGCTGCCTAGCAGTGTTTACATTGCCTAAACAGGTGAGCGCACCACGCACCAGGTTTTAAACAAAAAAAAAAAAAAAAACAGGAAATAGCAGCTCTGGTCACATCTAAGCACTGGGCATGTACGGTGCACCTCGGGGCTTAAACGGGAAGGCAATGGGAAGGGAAAACAGCAGTAGGAAGGCAATCAAGGAGAACTAGCATAGCTGGCAGGTGAAATATATCAGAATCAGCCAGTTACACAGGCAGCAGCCCAGCCCAGCACACTACTATAAATTATGCAAACACCTTTCACTCTGGTTTTTCCCACAAACTCTACACCACTGGTGTACACAGATGGGGAAATTTTACCTGACAAAACTAAAAAAATGATAGGGGCTGTTGTTGCTCTCATACATCAATATGTGGAAGAGGCTGAGGGTGGAGAGGATGAGAATGCTGATGACCAACCCGTAGTGAGGAGAAGGAGAAGAGTGTACAGACCCAGGGTAACCTATCAGGGGCTACATGAGCTGGAGATAGTGGAGTGCTATAGTGTGGACAGGGACATCCTACAGCAAATTGTTGAGCTGTGCCGGCCACACCTCACACACAGAACCAACAGAGGGGAACCCATCCCAGTGGATACAAAGATATGTGTAGGCTTAAGAATACTAGCCACTGGTAACTTCCAAATGGCAACTGGGGATATCATGGGGATCTCACAGGCATCAGCATCCAGGGTACTCCACCAGTTTCTGGATGCCATGTCAGCACATGCCAGTGAGCACATATATTTATTTCTTCAACACCCATGAGGCGATGATTAGCAATATGCACCTGTTGCACCAAATAGCAGAATACCCAGAGATAGTGGGTGCTATAGACTGCACTCAAATACACATCAAAGCACCACCCTGTGAGAGGGGTAGGGTCTACATAAACTGCAAGGGCTTCCCCTCCATCAACTGCCAGGTCATGTGCGATGCCCAGGGCATTAAAATGAATGTGTGTGCTGGCAGCCCTGGAAGCTATCATGACTCCCACATCTGGCATATGACACAGCTATACCAGAGATTTGCCAGTGGGGATATCCCATATGGCCACCTAGTGGGGGATGCTGGTTACAAACTGGAGCCTTGACTGATGACACCCATCAGAAATGCACATACACCCGAACAAGAACTCCATAATGAGGCACATGCACAAACCAGAATTATAATAGACCATATGTTTGGGAAGCTCAAGTCACGGTTCTGGTGCCTGAAAATATCCAGTGGAGCCTGCAGTACTCTCCAGCTACATGTATACAAATTTTCATTGTATGTGGTATGCTACACAGTATGATCCTGTGGAAACAGCTTCAGCAGGAACAGCACAGGGCAGGGCCACACAGCCCCCCAACCATTGCCAAGGCCAGCACAGGCAGAGAGTGACTCGGAGGAGGAACAACCTGAGCCTGCCCATGTAGACAGAAGCAGGCATGACCAGTATGCCCAGGTTTTGGCAAAGAGGCAACGCATAGCACATACACTGGCACAGTAGGAACCCAGGGAATGACACCTCTCTCTGACTCACACATACAGTAAAAGGGATGACAAACACGACACTGCCTGTGCTTTATCATATATAGGGAGTGTACTATGTGCATCCGACATAGTCAGCCATCCAACACCATCCTCAATACTGGCACAGTCACAAGATAAGTCACTCTTCCTATCAATTGCTGAATGGAGTAGTATGTTCTGCTAGTTGTAGCTATGGTATGGATGTGAGCATGCAAGGGAATCTGGTGGCTGAATGGGATGGCAGTAGATAGTGGACATCTATATGGACAGCATGAAATCCATAACAAATACTGGTGTCAACAAAGTAGGCAGTACTCGACAAGTTGACAAATCCCACTGCAGTACATATGTTGGCCCAAATGTATGTCCATTGGACTTCCATAGGACACACACATGCATGTCAGTGAGGCTCACATACCCAACAACAGCCTCAGCCAGCAGGACAGTACAGGTGTAGATGACCATAAAGAAAGGCTGTGCTAACGCCTCCAATTAATGGCAATGGAGAACAGCCCCCCCCCCCCTCCAGACCTACACTGAAAGACTACAACAGGTCAGGCAGTCGTATGTTAGTTCTGCAGGGTATGAATTCTGAAACTGAAATTTAGGTCAATACAACCTAAGATCTGTACTCTACTGATTTGCCTCTAGTCTGCATGATAGGTCAGAATACAAAATGGAATGGAAACCAGCAGAGTACCTGAAATACCACTACAGTCATAGCAAATGTCTACAGTTGTCAGGTGTGCCCCCCCAACAATCCTATGTGGAAATGCAGTAACATGCACATGTCGATTTAATAACAGTGGACCACAGATTACCTGAGCTGGCCCAATTTACAGGATAGATTGTTGCATGTGTGCAATATGCAGGGCTCTGTGTGTTAGGTTGTTGTGTGTTTTATATTGTGTGGAAGTGGTCAGCATGTAGGCATGGAGGGTTGTGACCCGGTGGCCTATGGCCAGTACTGTCAATGACAGGGCCATGTTCTGACAACTGCAGTGCCAACCACAACACATCCCAGCAAGACCCAATTCACCAGTCATCCGTACTCATTGTTCAGATGTCAATATCTGCCACCATCTGAAAGATGGACATACCATGAATGTGGGCCCTGACATACACACAGTACACAGGTAGAAGTACCATAGACAGAGTACATGAAATGTTACTGTCAACTGAACACACTTTTGGAATTGTACATACAGGTTAGCAGCACATTAGTTGTCTGTGTAGTATGGAATACTGATGTAGTCTGGCGAATCAGTGGCAGACCACGAAAAGCACAGTTATGAAATAATGAGGGACTGCCTATGTCCCTGCACAAGGCAGCAAAAGGGGAATGTCCCAGGTATATATGTGAGTCAGCTGCAAGAAGCTTCCATATCACACATGCACCCAGCTCACCACACCATCAGCCACAGGTTTATCACAGGTCATATCCCTGCTGTTGGGAATGGGTACAGTATGACCCCCACTTCAAAATGGGAATACCCACTGAATGCAGCATGATGAAAAGGTGTCCCATGCAGGTGTGTCCCTAGCTATAAGCGGCACCCTGCCAGCATCCAGACCAATGGATTAATATGGACAGGAACTATTGCCATTAACACTTCACACACTTAACCTGTCACCCCAGGGGAATCCCTTGGCTCACAGCCTGGGACTGTAGGAGTGACAGAATGCACTGGCCTGCTACAGATGGCCTGCATCACTACCAAATGGCCTACAGTCCTCTGTCAAAGGCCTGTGCCTCACCCATAGTGCCAATGTATGATATCTCATGGGGTCCCAACAAACAACATAACACAGTCTACAGAACACAAATGCAAGACCATGTTGACAAATCCCAGTAGCATGCCCACCATGTCCTACTGCATGAACTGTAGACCAACCCCTAAATAACGCTGGGAAAAAGGGACAACTATAGGGATACTTTGCAGATATCACTCACATAATGTTAGGAAGAGAGCAGAATAACAGAGAGGGGGAGTGTAAAAGCACAGACACCATGGAGTATATGAAGTCTGAAACTTGGATGTATGCACATGATACCCCTGCCTGCAAACCCAGTAATGGGTGCATACAAACCTGCTCATAAACCACAATGTGAAGGGGAACTGACCAGATATATGGGCTCTGCCTCTGTGTAACCTGGGTGAATTTGTACAGCTGAGAGGTATGGCCACAGCAGGATATGGCCATTCTGTTATGTTGATAGGTGTGCAAGCAGGGGATCCTCAGCCACCACAGTACCAAGGTGCTGGACCATTTACACAGACCCATCAGCAAGTGTCTGCAGCTACCTCTCCAGAATGGCATGAGTGTGCAAGAATATGTAGGCTGCAGACCACAATACTGGACACAGCATCATTCATTGTATTTCCCAGGAAATAACTGTGAGCAAATAAGTATATCTGTCAGTAGTTGATGACACAATATATCACAGTGTAAAACAGTACATATGTCTGAATATCTCTGCTAACAACAACCATGTAACACAAGCAGCACAGACACAATAGTTACAGTATCCCACTATCTTTCACCCATTGTGACTCCATATTGTCAACCTATCTACAGATATCCTGCAGAAACAGGTTACTAGCTGTAGGTGTAGAACACAAAATCCTACACTGGAGTACAACCTAGCTGGAATGGATTCACACACTCAATACAGAAGGTCATATCAGGCAGGCACTTAGAAAAATGAAGCCCATGTCTGACAACAAAATACAGAAGGTCGTACTGGGCATGCTGCAACACATAGAGATATGAACCCCATGTCTGACAACACAGTGGACTATACATATCTGTCAGTCGCAGATGTCTGCACACACACCACTTTGCACACCATTCATGCTTTGCTCAGACATTGGATAGGAATACTCACACATATCCAAGGCCGACACACTATAATAGTCAAACATACACACACAAAGATGTGGGGAAGAGAGAGGCAGACAGTGACACAGAGATTGCCATCATGAGGCCTGTCCCACCCACCACACATCCAATTGGCCAATATCACATGATGTGCCGATGTCAATCGCTGTAGACATTTGCTTTTGGTAGCCCTCAGCCTTATAGTGTCTGTGGTGCTTGTGATAACTGCGTAACATGATAGTATAAATCAGTATTCATATAGCATTTGTATACTCAGTCCTGTCAAATGTAAAGTTGTGTGTGACTGAGTGTTGTGTGTATGCTTCTAGAGGAATTGTTTGTGGCTCATTCACACACACTGCACTTGCCATAGCCCATGTTTGCACTGATGTCAGTCACCTTGAAATAACCCTCTGGCCAATTCTCAGCCCCATAATCTCCATGGTGCATGCAATAACTGCATAATGCTGTTGTGCAGCATACTAGTTAGGAAGGAGTTGTAATCCCCGACATGGCAACTGTGAATATCTGTGTGTGTGTGTGTGTGTGTGTGTGTGTGTGTGTGTGTGTGTGTGTGTGTGTGTGTCTGTCATCAGTATCCTGTGTGGAGGTTGCTGTGATTGTGTAATAACAGGATGCATTGTGTGGTGGGTTTTACTAAATTATTATATTGAGAACCTAATATATGTCACAATGTCCACCTTACATCGACAACAGATGTCAAACACCAGACAGGCTGGTGTAGACAATCCATATCCCTACTTGTGACATTATGGATTGGTGAACAATATAGGCAACCCTTGTATTACTCAGAGAACACTCTCCACCAATGTCTCATACACAAGCACACTTAGCTAGGCAACAACCAGTATATTGGTAGTTCCCTGTATATTGCCTTACAGATAGTAACTATGGTGTGGTTGCAGTAGACTACATGCCTGTTGACCACAATAGTGCCACTGATATCAGAAAGTACTGTGATGTGTTCCATCTCCTGACTGAGTGTGTGTTATCCAGCAAGTAACAGGACATGGCACCCTGTTCCATTCCTACAGTAGGCATAGAAATGCTTACAGTGGTCCTTTTGCTATGTTCCCCTCTGGATGCCTGCAACAACTGTAGAGTCTGCAAATGTAACCCACAAAGGGAATATCATACTTTATACACATACCCTGTATGGACAGGCATCAATAACTCCACTTAATACCTGTATCATGCTGTCAATGTAGGTGGAAGCACAACTTCAGTTCCATAGCAAGGTCTCACCAAATGAGGTCAGAAATGCTACATCAGAAGATAACAATCTGTACACAAAACATGCCCCAGAGACCTCAAGTGCACTTCCACATGCCAAAGAACATGTGTGTGGGACATGTGCACAACCCAGATACTGCCCATGTTATGGAATATAGATCACATCTCTGGCCACCCACAATAGTAACCTAGATGAGTGGATGGTGAATACAATACCCACCTGTAGGGACCACTCCAGGGAGTACACCCCTGAGCCACATTGGAGACCATTGTCATGTGGCCTGATGCCAGAGTATGCCCTTTGCCTAGCCTTGTACAGCCTTCAGGCCCATTCGCCTACTACACACTTGTGAAGCAATCGACCTGTGCATCTCAGTACTGGCAAATGTGTGTCTGTGTGTGTGTGTGTGTGTGTGTGTGTGTGTGTGTGTGTGTGTGTGTGTGTGTGTGTGTGTTTGTGTGTGGAGATTAATGATTTTGAAGCCATTCACAGTCAGTACACCTCCCATTGCTTTACTTTAGCATGCCTGCTGATATCATTCAACTTAAAATAACCCTTTGGCCATGTATCAGCAGTGTAAGCTCTGTGGCACTTGTGATAACTGCGTAAACTGTAATGTAACAGACTAGTTTGGTAGGAGTTCTAATCCTGATCCTGCCAAGTGTGATAATGTGTGTATTTCCCTGAAAGAGTGTGTGTGTCTCCGTTGGCACCTGCTTTTGTGGACATTCACACGTACCACACTTCCCTTATTCCTTCTTTAGCACTGTTGCTAATGTCACTCACTTTCAAAGATACCTTTGGACAGCTTTCTAACATGTAAGCTCCATGGTGCATGCAATAACTGCATAACACTGTAATAGCAATACATAGTCAGGTAGGGGTTTGAAACTCAGTACTGGTAAGTTTGTGTGTTTGTCATCAGTATCCTGTGTGGGGGTTGGGGTGTTTGTGTACTGACAAGATCCATTGCAGTATGGGTTTTGCTACATCATTATATTGAGGACCTATATGTCCCATTGTCCATATTACAAGGCCAACAGTTTTCAAACACTGTAGAGGTTGTTGTAGAAAATTCTCAGCCATAAATGTGTACAGCCATGTGCAATTACTGTGATAGTATGGATTAGTAAATAATATGGGCAACTGTTATAATACCTAGATACCATAATCCACCTACGGATCATACACAAACACGCTTGGCTCTTACTCTCTTGCACCCTTCCTTTCTTACTTTGTCTCTGTCTCTCTCTCTCTCTATCTCTCTCTCTTTCTCTCACTGGTAGATGTGGAAAAGTACATCTGTTTTGCATAGGCAGCAGCTTGAGTTTTGTAAGGAATGCTCATGATCAGCTGATGGCCTGTGCACGGATTGCAGTCTCCCACTTGCTAATTGCTTGTGGAACAGCTGTGGTATTATTCCTATAGCCAATTACATGGAAACACACTCCCATAGCTAAGCAATTCATGTGGCTGTTGGTTCTTTTCCTTCACTGTGAGCAGGACTTCATGTGGGTGTTTGACAAACAGCATCACAGAGGGTAGTTGGGAATACCTCTTAGAACATACACTGTGGAGACAGGCCAACAGACAGCAGGGGGATGTTCCAGACATGGGGACAGAATGTAAATATTGCTGTTCTACATTTGAATTAATGTTGGTTTAACAGGGTTTGAGCGGATATTGCTGTACTACATGATTTAATGTCTGGCATGACAGTGTTATGTGGTTCAAGAAACTTTCACCTGTAGGGCTATCTGCAGACTGTCCAGAGTTTGGAGTCTTACATGTGTTGTGTTGCTCATACATTTCCTATCTTTAGATACGCAGTAGCATACTCTGATGATCGCAGTCAGTACATGGTGACATCCATGTGAGTTACTGACTTCATATCCCTCAAAAGAGATATGTCACAACAAACCCTGTTACACCAGGAACTTTTTCAGTTTATCACAGCACTATGTCAATATTGGCCCTGTGTTTGTGCCTCCAATCCCCAAGTCTGTCATCCTTTGTCCATATGTCATGCAGTAAGAGATGCATATGTGCAGTACATCATTATTTACTGACATCATATTTGATAACAAGCCAGTGAGATATCAGACTGCTAGACATGTTATGTATAGTAGGCCTTATATTTGAGGACAAAACCTGGACTTTCTGTTGTAGTGTGTACAGTAGTGAGGCCTGTGTACTTATGGTGATTGTTGACAGAGTGTGTATAGCGAATATGTTACTTGGCCTGTGTACAGACTGTGGTAGATGTCATTGTTCTTGGTCCTGTTCTATCTGATGTTGCATGCTGCTACAGTTTATGGTACCCTATCAGCATACATGTGTGTAGGGCCAGACTGACACATGTCCCATACCGCAGTTAGGCATCAGACTACACTGTGTATTGGCCCAGTAAATGTAGGGTTAGTGTGTGAGCGGTTCATATGAGGGTGGTTTTGTTCACACAGTCCACATACTGTAATATTACTTAGGCTTACCATAATGTGACTAGGACTGTGTTTAGACTCGTTGTGGATATGCACTTTCACACTGGTGTCTGTTACTCCATGCTGTTACATGCCTATATTGCCTGCAATATTTGCAAGTACATGTGCATTTCCCCATAAGAAATGTGGGTCAGTGTTGTGGCAGTCTGCCTGTAGTTTACAAAGTGCTTTGTGACATGCCTAGCAGCTCAGTGTTTTTACCCAGTGTGATGTTATGTCCAGATATTTGCCAGATATACTGTTGCCTGGCCACCATAACTGTTGTGTATTTCTGACAAAGCAGTGGGGTGCTGTAAAGATGTATGTCACTAACTAGTGTGAAGTATGTGGGTTTGGGACCTTTGCTCCACTGGTTAATATGTATTAGGACAGACAGGAGTGTGTGAATGCATCAATGTTGTGAGCTAATCTTGTCCAGAATTATTGTGATATCCCATTTACAAGGCTGTAAACATCCAATTTGGCAGGCTTGGTCCACAGGTCTTGCACTAAGGAGTTCTAGGTATACCTCTGCACTGATCAGATTGTGTCAGACTGTCTACATTTATTGGTCATATCTCTGCTGTACTCCACAGGATCATTACTGTGATTTTGTGTGGTACTTTGCTATGATGATCTTATGATGTCTGTCAGAAACTGATGGAGTACATGTCATTATCAGAAGTGACTTCCCACACATCATTTCTGTTAACACAACCCCTGTCACTGTAGCAACATTCTAAATTTATACCTGCAATGCTTACATGACATCCCTTTGCACTAAGAGGTTGTGACTACTGGTGCTGAGGTATGACTCTATTACATGTTATGAGCATATGTTTATATATATATATATATGTATATAAATCAATATACAGATATATATATATATATATATATATATATATATATATATATATATATATATATATATATATGTGTGTGTGTGTGTGTGTGTGTGTGTGTATGTATATGTATACATGTATATACATATATATATATATATATATATATATATATATATCACCATGTACCTATGTGTAAACATGAGTGTTGTATATACCTTCCCAGATGTATCCTACCATATTTATCTGATATGTGTATATTTAGATATTTAGATATAACAACATAATGATTCAACACTAATTTCACTAACAAGTACTATACAATTGTAGAAGTCAAAGCAGTTGTTCACTACTATTCAGTATGTGTACTGACAGGTATATTGGAAAAAACAACAAGCATCTTCACATCTGTGATGCCTTAATGGTTAACTGCTGTGACTGTAGTGTACAGCGTCCTGGATTCAAGACTTGCAAGGGCTGTTTATTTTGTTGCTAGGCAGAAAAAGGACTGTTGGATACAGAGTGGCTAAGGCAGTTTTGAGCAGCTTTCAGTGGGTTTGTGCAATGGTAAGTGCTGCTAACGTATGTTTAAACAAAAAGGCGCTTACACCATATAGGCTTCATGCAATGCTTACACCTGCTAAGCATGGCTCAGCCCTGGTAACCAGTGATCATATTCCAGTCTGATGAAATAGCACGGTAATGTCATCTTTGATAAGTGTATTTAATTCCATGTACATAACATGCTTCTATGTGCTGTCATTACAGTAGCAACAGGTGTGAGTATACTGTAAGAGACACCTGAGTATATATGGCTAGTACAACAATCTTTTCCATTTGTATGTGTTTCATACATGGGTAGTATCCCAGGTTATATGCAGTCATACTTAGATGTATTGTATCATTACATTACTACTGTTAACAGTGCTTTCCCAAGTAAAAATAGATTCCAGATTTTAGTACTGGAACCATACACCCCTGCATGCAAAGCTGGACTCTGAGTACTGACTATCGTGTTCTTGGTGTGTGAGCTGCATGTTACTAAATATCTGCTACTGGATATTGATCTGATATGTGGATATTAACTGTAGACTACTATGTGTATAGGACATGTCATTGAGGGCTGCTGTCATATACTAATGGCATACCTATCAGTGTCAGGCATCTATCTGTCAAAACTTTAATTCTAATGCATAACCTGTTGGCTAGCTCATTTCTGTCTGTCCTCTGTAAAGATGTGCAGATGTCAGGTATCCATCTTGGCTGCTTACAGGCAATCTATGCTTGAATGACACTGACATGTCTGCCCAGCTGTGTTATGAATGCCACAGCTAGGAAACCCTACCCTGTATGCACCACATGCCATAGATACCTCAACTAGACTACCACAGTCAAAAGAACAAGCTTGGGTACAGGTCTCCAACCTAGACACTGGCCATGTTATATAATATATGTTAAAAACATGTCAATTGGAGCACCTCACTGGCCCTCTGCAAGACACAACCAGATGACTGGATGTTGCATTTAACTGTCAACCTGAGGATTACTCATGTGGCATCAGTTGATTGATGGCCTGCTGACAAATGTCAGGTGGCATGATACCACTGTACCCACATCCCCTACTCTTCTCATCTCTCCATGGACAATATTGTGGTACACACGTAGGAACACTTGCACCTATGAACCCCAGTACTGACAAATGTGTCAGTGTGCATTGCTGAGAATAACAGTGTCTGTGTGTTTGTAAACTTGAATTTGATAATACCCTGAGGGCCTTCTCACACACAACACCCCCATTGACATAGTTAGAAATGGCTGCAGCTGTAATGAATGTTAAATGTACCTTGCTACACTCTTCACCCATGGGCTACCTGGAGCTTGCAGTACCAGCACAACAATGTTTCACAAATGGGTAGATAGGCATGGGTTACCCTCTGAGTCGTGGCAAGTGTGTGTGTGTGTGTGTGTGTGTGTGTGTGTGTGTGTGTGTGTGTGTGTGTGTGTGTTTGTGCAAGTGTGTATATTTGTAGGATACAGCATTCTGAGGTCACATTCTCCAAATACAATACACCTGGCCATATAGTACAAGGGATATTGATGTTGCTGAGAGTAGGAGAGTCATGAAAAAACATCACCCTACTACCCCATGTGGCATGTGCAATAAATGCATATCCCTGTAGTAGCACTGATGAGATAGATAAGGGGTTGTTTTGCAGTTCTGGTCAATGTATGATTGTGGGTATGTCAGAGTATTATCATGGGTTTCAGTGAGTAAAATATTCAACGTGGGGTTCGGGTGCTGTGTATACTGTCTTTACACCATGGTACCCCCAGTACATGTCTTAAGGTCCACTGTATGAAGACCACTGTCACTATCAGCCACACAGGTAACTGATTACACTATCCAGTCCAATGATGCATGTGCTGTGTGCAAATTATCTGTAACAGAATGGACTCACTGACAAGGTAGTTAACACTGATAAACCAGGTCTCTCAGATGTGTCAGTGTGTATATGACAGTATGTCATACTGTGTTTTGTTCATTAACACCCAGTACATTCCCCCATTACCATACTGTACAAGGCCTGCTGATGTTCCTCACTAAACAAAAAACTCAGGACACACCTCATCCTAAAAACTGTGTGGTGTGTGCAATTAAGGCCAAACACATTAGTAGCAATAAGTACCTAGGTAGGGGTTCTGCTCTCAGTGTTGCCAAGTAAGTGTGTGTGTATGTGAAGGGGTCTACTTCAGTTTGCAGAAAATGCATGTCCCAGGAGGTCATCTGTCCGAGAACTGACTAGCAAATGCTAACATTTCAAAGGAATCATGTTGTGGAATTTCATTCCGTCAAAACTAGCAGTAGATGTGTAAATGCCCTCTTCCCCACTGTATAGCTGTACAGCGATACTGGAGTTGGTATATATAGTTGGTTGTCAATGTTGTGGACACAGCCACCCTCATTGGGGTTATTGTTGGGTGCATCCCCCTTCTTAGTCTGCTGCAATAATGTACAGTTTATGTTAACAGATTAAGTAGTTGTCAATCACACTATGTGCAGCTCTACACCACCCCACACCCTCCAAAGTGGAGGGCTGTGCCACCTACACCAGCACACCTATGTTTACGATATCCCGGATTGCACTACATTGGAGAAGGGGACATATACCCTTCCAGTACCATCATCAATGACATGAAACTAGCAGATTATTTATTTACTGATGGGATGTTTTGCCTATTTTGTCTTGGTGGAATTACATAGGCTAAAATGGGTTCACTGCAAAATTAAGTACATCCATGTGTACAGTATTCTTTGTGTATTGGATCAACACCAAAGCCTCAGTCTGTGTGTTATACACAAACATGTGGTGTTCCACCCAGTACACTTACCATTCTCCACTGTAGAAGGGCTGCTGACATCAGCCACCATGCACTCACCTGTGTACACTCCTCAGACCTATCAGCCATGTGGCACATGCAGTAACATTTATACAGACCTGTTACATGTGTTCAACTGTACCCAGGATATGACGCAGTCAATGTGTCACCACAGTGCCATACCCCTTGTAGGAAACAACAGCAGACCAACACCCTGCTGACACATAGACACCTACAACACAAACTGAATACATTATGGAGACCACAACCAGTCAGTGTTAATAACAGCTATAATGCATCATGGCTGGACAGCTACACATCATTACATGTAAGCATTAAACTTTCCTGCTGAAAACATGTTACACAGCATTACATTGCTACACCTTAGTTCATTCACCCTGTGCAAAAAAATATTTGTCTGTCCCTGCATCAATGGTATGGATGACAGGGATGTAGAACAGGTATTATCATATGCACAGAGTGTGTTGTGGATTTGACGGAGACCTAGGCTGAACCCTCTGGTTGACTTCATGTGTGCATGTTAGGGGGTTTCATTATTAATTGGGCTGTTCAGATGTGGTGTGTGTAGGTATAGAGGTGTCCTACCTGTGTTGGTGATGTGTGTGTGTGTGTGTGTGTGTGTGTGTGTGTGTGTGTGTGTGTGTGTGTGTGTGTGTGTGTGTGTGCGCACTTCTGCCATGTGGCTGCCCTATACAGGGGTTTGTTGGACAGCTGCAGACTGTACATGTCAGGGTGTGGATTTCACCATCTCCGGCCATGGACATGAGAACTGTGCCTGCCAGGGGTTCCACGGGTACTGCTAGCTACAAGAACAGATATGGTGCTCACCCCTAGTGACAACAAATGTCCGCTGTATCCAGGTCCCTGTTGGGACTGGCGAGGGCCCCCTGCATGTGGCCTGCTGTGCTGTGGTGTGGACAACACCCACCCTGCAGTGCTGGTGCTGGTACTGTCACTACTGGAGTGGCTGTGACTTGTTGCACATCCACATAGACCTCCACCTGTTGGTGTTGTTGATCTATGTCCACGTGGCTGTCGGCCTACTCCTGCCATATGCTTTAACACAGACATAGTATGGTCGAGGATTCCCACCATCTCACCCAAACATCTATCCAGGACCTCTGCAAAATAATGATGGGTATCTGCAAGATCACGGATGTTGTCAATAACAGCAGAATGAGTAGCCCTTTGGAGCCTCAGACTTTGTCTGGTATAACATTCCATACATGCCTGTGCCTCCATGATGGCCCGAAACATGCATATGGTGACACCTGCTGTGGCACTTCTGCCAGGGGCATGATGGCCAGCAGCCCTGCTATGAGCACTCCTGTACATCTGCCTGTGTGGTATCTTGCCTGTCATCTGGCTATAGCTGCTGTGTACAGACACACTTGCCATAGTCATCACACTGTCCTGTCCCATGCCACCACCAGTAAACTGTCCTTCATCTATGGCCACTGGTGACAGGGTATGTATAGGCAATGTGACTGTGTTCAGGGATGGGGTGGATAACAGTGGATGTCAACTGATGGCAAAGCTTCAGCCCCTGACAGCCCCCCATGCCTCACCATACCTATCATCATTGTCAGTCTGTATGGACACTAACATCAGTTTGCGTGCAGGAGGGACCCTGACCCACCTCACCACCTGTGACATGAAAACAAAACATGTACTTTAAAACCTGTACATCATTGCTTACCTCTACAGACATGCACACACACACACACACACACACACACACACACACACACACACACACACACACACACACACACACTTACAGGTGAGGTGGCACAAAGATATTACACAGACCTCTCATTACCCAACTTTCAACATGCATAACATATGGCTTTCAACAGCATGCACTGTAGCTATACTCAATCCCTGTTACCAACATTATACATCTCTGTGATGCATGAGTTGTGTTAGTAGGTGATGCATCTTTCCCTGGAACACACTGCACCCTTGCACACAGTATTGCTGTGCACCTGTTCAGCACCCTGGCATGTACTGTGCACTATACCTCAGAAGTGTACACACCATTGCTGAATGTGTATATGAGTGGCAGTTATGTTTGCTCTGTTGCTCACAGCCCCTATGTGTTTGTCTGAAACATACCTGGGATGATATGAGGACAGATGTCAATAGTGAATGCCTGACATCTGATTTCCAGATCTCATCATCAGCAGTGCATGTATGAGCAAAAAAATCCAATTACACTGACAATCTTCAAAGCTTACTTTGGCTATGATGAGTGTACACACCCTTATTGACATGCCACCCCACACACCTGATATGTGACATATGTCCAGTGCAATCAAATGCAGTATCAAACAAATGTGTTAGCTGTGCAGATGGTGATTGAGATGCATACGATATGTGGGTTGCATAAGTGTGCACACCCTTAACATGATGGTTTGTTGCAACACCTGTTACGTGAACTACAGTAGTCACTGTTCCTGGAAGGGGTATACTAGCATGGCCCATCCTCACTTACCATTATTTGGTCACTTCACCCTACAAATGTCCCCCAACTCTGCAATGTCAGCTCATGTGCACAACCCTTGGAGGTCACACAGTGCCTTCACTATTGCTGTGGAGTCAGGGTTATGTCTGGCACAATGCATGACCTTAGCTGTGTTCAGATACAGTCATTCTTAGCAGGCTTTGGATGTATGCTTCAGTTCAGTGTTGTGTTTCAGGATGACACTTCTCCCCATCCTAAGCCTTTTTGCAGATGCTTGTCAACTATGGGCCACACATGAGTGTCATTTTGCAGTGCCCCAAATTTATAACACTATGTCTACCAGTCTAGTTCCTGGTAATGAACAGCAAACCTAAAGGTGTACACTGGCACCAGCAAGGTACAGATGGGGATCGTGCGCCTGAGGTAGAGTGAGGTGTTGCTTGTGCAGCACATGTATCTTTATTAATACTGTCTGAAGGTCTCAGCCTTGGTCTTGGTACATCATTACACATTGCAACACATGCCTTTGGGAGACTTGATGTTATGCATATGCTACCTTTAAAGAGCCCTGGATGATGTCTCTTGTGGAACAACTCTTCTATCTGATTGCCCTAACCCATAGGCCATACTTATGCAGAGTCCAGGCAATTGTCGACACAAGTACTACACAGGCAGTACTTGCTAGACATTTCTGCAACTCCCTCAGTGTTGCTGCATGTTTCTGGGCAGCCTCCATAACCAGTTTGTAACATGTGTTGGCATCTGTGTTGGATGAGCATCTGTTTATTTTCTACATTAATGTTGTGGCATACTTCATCATCACACACATGCTTGTCTGCACTGTTTGCCATGGTATATGCAATGGTGAGGTAAGGCTATGTCTCCCACTCCTGAGTGCTACCTTTTGGATATGGTATACATTCCATGGCTTGTAAGATTTGTGCAAGGCACAGCTGCCTCTGTTGCAGGTGAATGGGCAAATGTCATGGACATACTTCTTGGACAGAAGACTATTACTTGGTGTGACATTGAGGACCTGTACTTGATGGAAGGTGTGTACTCAAGAAGAGTGAATGCTGTCAGTACCTCAAAACCTGCTTCTACAATATATTTGGAGTTTGTGCACACATATGCTTCCAAGGTTTATTAAGGTATATATTCCCCATATTTCATGTCCTAACACAGGATTCCATATTACACATTCATTGCTCATGTTAGGATCACATTACAGGTTGAAAAATTGTGGAATGTGGTATTGTGATATGCCGTTGTGTAGATCTGTCACAGTTGCCATTGTAATAGTGGAATATACACTGTTGTAGCCACTGTATAAGGGTAATGTTTCAGACATGTCCCTACTGTAGGCCATTTGTTCCACCATTATGTTCATCTCTGTCCACACATCTTGCACTGACAGGTTGTTAGTTATACTTCAGGACTCTTAAATACCCTTCAGATATGCAACCATGGTGACCACTGTAATGCAGTGCAGTCAACAGCAACAATATGTGAACATGTACAGCATGCATTATGGGTAGGTGTGTTAAATGTGTGCATGACAAATGCCATGGCCATAAAATGGCCGGTGTATTGGCAAACCTGAACAAAAATCTTCATACTCACTAGCTACAAGCTGCTGCCCGAGAGGTATATCAGAGACACCCACATAGTTGCTTGAGATATGTGATGTCAGTAGCCACACCTGTGGCATTGGTACAGGGTGGGAGCAGGACTTCAGTAAATCAACAGTACAAACCCACAATACTAGAGATTATGCACATCTGTTCATTACTACACTGCAGCAATAGACTATGTTATCTGACATATGCATGAAGATACCTTACAGATGAAGGCGGAAAAGTGACAGTGGTCTACTAATGTGCCCTGGGGCCTTACCTGCATGCTCCTCGTCCATTGTGTGGGTAGCACACACTTCCACAATACTATCATCAGGTTCTTGACTTGGCTGGCAGGCAGGTGCCCCAAGGCTGGTGAGGAACTCCTCAGCATGTGTCAGTGGGGGCTGGATGGCATGACCCCCCACCTGTGGCTAGCTGGTCCCTCCTAACTGCAGCAACACACTGACAGGCGTGGCAGATGAGGACAGTGCAACAATGTCGCATCTGCTCATAACTGCGGTTATGCAGGCCAACATCGTTTACCCTGTGGATGAACTCGTTCCACAGGGCAGTCCTCTCCTGCAGATCATGGGCTGTATGCCCAAAGAGGGTTCTGTGGTGATGCATGATGTAGTTGATTAGTATTTCATTCTCCTGTGGAGTATAAGCAGGGAGACACTCTCTTGACATGGTACCTGGAAGACATAAATAGGAAAAAAAGGTCTAAGAACCTCATACTGCAAGGATATAATCATTGTTAATTAACATCTATTTCCTCCACCACCATATCTGCAACAATAATCTGAACACATAAATCAATGGGTACGTTTGCACCAAACCTACTGGTGGGACATATATCCTATTGTGCAACAAATATTGAAGTGTGTTTCTATTCATGTTCCATGTTGAAACACTATCATTGGTGGCCTGTTGCTAACAATGTAAACTGCATGCCATTGTAATGGCCACTGTTGTTCCATATATGCATGTGTTCTGTTTGCTATGCAGCTGTTCCACAAATGGTGTTTTGGGTTAATGGGAATATCTATAGATGCTGTTATAACTAATCATGGATTGTGTTGACTATTACTACCCACATATATTCTAAAACTACAACACAATAGCATGTTTGGGAAGGCTGTTCCCAGCAGAACCACCTCTCCCACCTCATCTGGCTATGGCACCAGGCCACAGCACGTCTGAGACCCACCCCAGGCCCTCCTCATCTGCTGGTCCTGCACTACCTTCAGGTGAAACCACTTCAGGGAATGGTGCTTGTCTGCCCTTGGGAGCACACACAGACAGGATCCTGTAACCTGAAGTAAAGTCCAGGGTCTGGTGCATAGGGAGTTCAACAGAGAATTGGGGGATCTGCTATACCACCTTGAGGCCCTCGTGACACAATTAGAGGTTCAGTCTACCCCTCCTGCTCAGCCCCCAGCACAGCCACCTTCAGGGCCGTGAAGGTGCAGTGGTGACTGCCCATGGGTGGGTACCTCAGTCCCACTGTTTCCATTTGGGGGCTCATGGGCTTCCAATTTCCAAACACCCCTCCCCATCCAAGGTGTTTACCCACCACATGTGTCATATATTGCCCCTGTATCCTGTCATGTCTGTCTTCCGACACAACCTATCTCCCCAAATATACCTACTATCCTTCCCCAACATCCCACTCTCACCTTAACAAAAAAGGGCAATCTATTCTCAACACAAATTTCACACCATACATAACTGTCCATTTTGCACCCGCTTACAACTGCTTACAGGTACCTTAATCACAGTGGTGGCTGGTGACTTCAAATCAAAGGGGGGCTGCAGCAGACAGATGAATGGGTGGGGCCAATGGGAAGGGGTGTGACCAACTAGAAAGGGGTAGAGCTATGCTCAAAACCACAAAGATTGGGACCTTAATTAAATACGCTGCCCTGGGTGCCAAACCATCATTATGATAGTCCTATCAAGACAAAATGAAGTGTAGAAGAAAAAAAATAGTTCAATGCATTGACTACATGACACCTTACTTAATATCTATACGGAAACAAAAAGGTTGTGAGGCATGAAAAAATAAATTACTTTTTAAATACATTACTTCAATGCCAATCAAAATTAAGTATAAAAAAAGCAGCACTCAAATCAAACCACTTCTTTTTGCACTGCAGTTCTAATTATAATTTATATTCAGCTTTATAAAAGTACCAAGTAACATGCTGAAAGTAGCAATCGCTGTGATAGCCCCACTTGTAAAAATGTTTTTTATCCAAAAAAGTCCTGCTGCCTGACAACAACTATCTACTTGTTTCATGGGGAAAACATGATCAAAGTAAAAAATGAACAGCAAACAAAAAACAAGCTCAAGATACATTACTTAAAGGATTACTGCACAGGTTATGGACCACACATGATAGATTGGCATTCTGTTTAGTTTACTGGTAAAGCCTGCAAAGATGACTGCAAGTCTCCAAAAAATGTAATGAGCTTTTGAAAATACTGTAATCCTGTCCTTTATTACAAATACTGTCATATGCATTTCAATACCTAAGGCGTATACATTATCCAATCATGTAAATATTCTCTGCATGGCAACAACAAAAAGGCTTTCAATGTTGGTAATCCTTTAACAGTATGCTTATTAAAGCTTACTTGCATCTTACAATCTCAGACAAGCTTACCTTATGGTCAATAAAGCACTGATACTTAAACACAGAGCAACAGGTAGTGCAACAACATGCATTTTCTGAATAATAATAAGCATAAATCAACTCTATAAAAATATGACAGAAAACCAGAACATTCTGCAAAATCAAGGACAGATGAAAAGCCATTGTAGTACTTGTGTCTGCCTTGGATGGGGGGATACTCTACACACTTACACTGTATAACTGCTCCTTGTCTTGCTTGGAGACATCCCCAGTCACTACATGGGAGAGTGGGTTGCAACAGGCATGTCACAAATTGAAATGTCTCTGGCTGACGGTGATGGCCCTGACACATTTGGCATACCTCTCAAACTCAGAGCAAGAAATCTGGACAAAGCCATAAATAGAAGTAGGACGAAGGCCCAAAAATAAGGACAATTTTTAAATATTTCTCTTATAAACTTAGAAAGCTAATAGGATAGTAGGTCTTGCATTAGTATACTTTTCTGAAGGGCATGAAATCTGAAACTCAAATGTCTGTCATTATTTTGTAACTTCTAACTTCAGTATTTAATGAGTTGCCACTAATTTGCCAGAAAACCACAATTTTATGAAAGACGGACCAAAAATGTGATGCAAAAATATAAAATAGCCATACAATACAGCTGGGAACCTGTCAAAGAAGGGACACTTTTTAATATTAGTACTGTTATGTTGAGCAGCTGACAAAACAAGAGAATTTACATGCATTTCTGAAATAAAAGTAATCAATGACTCTGATCATTACAATTATTTCTTATAGGTGCATAGGTAGGTACTAGGCTATCTGCCCAAAGGCATTTATAAGCCTAGCTGGAATGTGTTGGCTTTCACCACCCCCTTTGATTAGTTCCTTGTCCCTCTGTCCAGCAGAGCCATTTAAGTGATCCCTGGGGTAATCTTTCTGTTTCCCATCCACTAATCAAGGTTTCATTTGAAGAGGGTTAGCGAGGAGCTCTGCCTAATGTAGACTGGAATCTTGTTCCAGAGCATGGGAAGTCTCTGGGACAGGAATCTATCTCTCCGGCACATCTTATTTATTGTTGTGGTGAGGTTTAGATCCCTGGAGCATGTGGCTCGAGGGGATATGATTTTCTTTAGGTGGAGCATGTCCATCGATTCTGGGTTGGACATGGCCTTGTATGTCAGACAGAGATCACCTCTGAGTAGGCGGTATGCAACCGAGTACAGCTGGAGTTTCTTCAGTAGGGCTGCATAGGGCATCTGCTTGAGGCCAGTGATCTTCTTGGTGAGATACTTGTGTGGTCTTTCCAGTTGTTGCAGGTGTCTTGTAAGGTACATCCCAAATGGGGCATTGTACTCTATGATGGGTCTGATGAGTGATGCATAGAGGGGCCCAATTACCTCTTTTGATCTGGATGCAAACCCTTTGGTGATTAGGTGGGCCACATAGAAGGATGTTCTAACCACTTTGGCAATGTGATTATCAAAGGAGCAGTTACTATCTAATTGGGTCCCCAGATCCCTTATTACATCTTCCATATTTAGGGGGCTACCACCTATGTGATAGTTTGTGGGTACTTTGTTTTTTCCAAAGGGAATGACTATGCACTTTTTGGCATTAAACTTGAGGCCATGGTTTTGACACCAGGTATCTGTCTCAGTGAGACCCTTTTGGAGGATGTCTGTGTCAGCCAGAGTGTCAATTATAGCCCCTAGTTTGCAGTCGTTTGCGAACTTGGTCAGCCATAGTCCTCCTGTGCTTGTCTGTACCTCTGAGAAGTATATGCCGAACAGCAGGGGTCCTAGGACTGAGCCCTGGGGAACGCCACTTGAAACCGGTTTAGAGTCAGATCTAGCTCCTGCAACTCTTACCATGTGGGTTCAGTCCATGAGCCAGTTGGCAACCCATCTTGTGATGTAGGAGTTTATGTTCAAGCTGGTGAGCTTGTCTATAATACCTGAGTGGGGAATGGTGCCAAAGGCCTTTGCAAGGTCTAGGTAGGCTGTGTGGACCACGCTGTGTGGACCACCTTTCCCTCATCTGTAGCCTTGATAACTGTCTCAAAAAAATCCACCAGGCTTAGGAGGCATGGTCTGCCCTTAACAAAGCCAAACTGGGTAGGGTCAAGTGTTTGAAGGGTCCCAATGTCTCTGTTAATGAGATCCATGATGATGCACTCCATAGCTTTGCAGATCAAGCTAGTCAGGCTTATAGGGCGATAGTTCCCGGAGTCCGTTGTGGCTCCACCTTTGTGGAGCGGAATAACCGTTGCTGTGCGCCACTCTGTGGGCACATAGCCTGTGGAGAGGCTGAGTTTAAACAGTGTGTTTAGGTGAGGAGTTAGTTCATCTTTGAGCTCATGTAGGATGCAGTCTGGGACACCGTCTGGTCCCATTGATGCTGTGTTTTTGGCTTTGGAGGGGGCTGTTTTAACCTGTCTGTCTATGATTTCAGGGGCACTACATTCTTCTGGTATAGTTATGGGCTCTTTTGTGGGTGAGAGGGGGGTGAAACTTGCACTGAACCTGTCTGCCAGGAAGTTGGCGATATTGGTTGGTTCAGTGTATTTTGTGCCATTCTGCACTAACTCCAAGGAGATCTGAGAATTGCCACTTAGATTCTTGACATAGCTTAAGAATGCCTTGTGGTTATCTTTGGAGTCCATGGCAATTTTTCTTTCGCAGCTAGCCTTGGATGATTTTATGAGGGAACATAGTTTCCTGCTGATACTGATCAGGGATGTCTTCCCTTCTTGGGATTTTACTCTGTTCTGTACTAGTTTCCTCCTTCTGTTGTATAGCTTGTTTATGGCAGGCATCTGCCAGACTGGTTTCCTATTCTTGGAGGAGTGAGTCTTGGTTTTGTTTGGGATAGCACGATCCATGCATTCTTGCAGGTGCCCGCAGAGTGCATTAATAAAGGATTTTGCAGCTTGGACAGCATTATCCTTTAGCATGGGGGCTTTGAAACTTCCCACCTCGGTCTTAAGTAACGTGAAGTTTGCTTTTGTAAAGTTTTTCACGGTGGTTTCTTTGACTGGGGGTGGTCGCAGAATGTGGATATCCAGAGTGATTAGTTTATGGTCATATCTAACCAATGAGGGGCTGATGTCCAGTGTGGAACACTGGTTGCCCATGTTGGTGATGACCAGGTCCAATATGTTGTCACCTCTGGTGGGGGTGTTGACCAGTTGATCCAGGGCATTTGAGTTTATAAATTCTAGGAAATGTTGGGCAAGGGAGTTTGTACTTGAGTAGTTCTCCCAGTTAATGTTTGGGTAATTAAAATCACCCAATATCAGGGTGTTTGGTAGGACCTTTATGTTTCCCAGTGTTTCCAGGAATGCGGAGTGGGGGTCCTGGGACATGGTGGGTGATCTGTAGCAAGCTATAATATGAATAGCAGTTTTGCCTGTTGTTAGTTGCACATGGATGATCTCTGAAGCATCATGCTGTGCCACTAACCAGGAGGTGTGGGTATCCTTGATGAATATGAATACTCCCCCACCTTTTGTATTTCTGTCCGTGTTTTGTGGCCAAAATGTGAGGTATGAATTGTAGCCTGGCAGTGCTGGGGTTCTCTCTGGAGCCTTAAACCAGGTTTCTGTTGCTGCACATATATCGATTTTCTCCATACTGAGGAGTGTTTTGAGTGTGTACATTTTGAGGTTTAGACTTCTGGCATTGAGTAGCATTACCCTCAGTTTTTTGTTACTTGCGCTATTTATGGCGGTGGGTTTGTATTTTGTGCTTTGCCTAAAAAAGGCACTATGGGCGTGGCAAAAGCCTTGACCAGTATTCAAAAGCCTAAGGGTGACAGGTGCAAGCCATTTCTAGCGATGCAGTGTGGCTTGTCGAGCATGTCATCCCAGGCTGGCAGACACTGGATCCCCTTTGAATGACACCAGAAGCTTAGCCAATTGTTGAACTTGATCATTTTTTCTCTATACCGTAGTATCATTCTTGGTGAGGGCAGGATGCTACTCAAGGTCAGGGCCATACTGGCCTGGGCTATGTGATCAGAGAGCTCCTCCATGTCTCTTTTCATGTAGTCCAGGGAGGTACGGCTCAGGTCATTCACACCAACATGGACAATGACAGAGTCATATTTGTACTTGTTCTGGAGTTACCTGAGTGCTTGTGTTATGTGGCAGATCCTAGCTCCCGACAGGCAGCTAACAGTAACCTTCTACTTGTTCAGCCTAGTGAGTGGGACATCAGTGTGCCTGACTACAGAGTCACCTATTACTAGTGTGTTGGGTATGTTATTTTGCCTTAAGGGCTGTGATTGCATTGCACACTGGTTTTGTGAAGTATGTGTTTCATGGTTTGTGTTAGGGGGTGGAGGTTGCTTGGATGTGTGCTTTGAAGGTCTCTGTTGCTTTTGCAAATTTTTATTTAGAGCCTCCTAGTATGTTTTTATGTATTTATGTGTGTTTTTTGCCGGTGCTGGTTTCATAGGTCTACGTGAGACTTGTGGTGTGATGCAAGTAATTCCCTTTTCCTCGTGACTGCCTGGTCCAGTCTTAGGTTGAGAGAGCTTAGCCACCAGTTTGGCTGTATAATTGCATCTCTCATATGTATTAGTGTTTGGATGAAGGAGGAGAGAGTTGTCTGTGTACATGCGGCAATTATAACATTGCCTCAAAATGCCCAGATTCACCAGATGGACCAGATAGTACACCTGAAACTGCCCTTTAGACATGCCTGGATAGGTACATTGAACTGTTTTACTGTTTGGCTGGTAAGGTCGTATAGAGAGCCTTGTCCTTCTCTACAGTATAGGGGGAGTGGAGGGTCTAGTGCTAAGGTTTATTAGTTCTTGCTATGAGTTTTGAGCAAGTGCCGGGATGAGAAGTGAATGGTTTGAGTGCTTAAGTTGAAAGTTTGTCTAGTTCCAAGGGAAAAATTGAACAGTAGACTTTGCGGAGCCGGGAATACTTATACCCTAGCTAACCAGCGCTGCCCATCATGCAAAACCACACAAACGCAGGTTTTATAGCAGAGAAATGAAAGAGATAGAAATTAGCCCAAAATGGCCAATAAACTGCTAATTTCTGGGCTGAAACCACTCCTCCAGAGACAGATAGGCTCCTCAAATCTCCCTCTCTCATAGTGAGCAGAGAAACTTCCTTCTATCAAAGTAAGGTATGGACAAACACAGAAACTTGTAACACAGCTCTGAATTCAGCACTAACCTGAAAACTGGACTATACTAGCTTAGAAAGGTGGGAAAACAAGTATATATATATATATATATATATATATATATATATATATATATATATATATATATATATATATATATATTGTTTTATGTTTTTTGTTTCAGAAAATAAAGCAGATACAATAAAAAAACACTTTAAATGCACAGAAATGGCTATCACACTTGAGTGTATAGCCTACAACAGTTAAACAGGTAACTTAAACACAAAAAAATACTTTGTTAAAGTGCAGGCAGTAAAATAAGTACAATATGTAGCTGAAACAAGCTTTTTAAATCACAGATACTCTAGAAAATCTGCGTTTTAGGTGGAATTAGTTAAAGGCAGCAAGAAAATGCAGAAAAATGATACTTAATCACTCCAAAGTCTCTCTTTTGTCTCTCTGCTGCAGGGCACCAGGCAGGAGCTTGCTGAGCTTAATTGTAAACCCTCCACCTTTTCTTCCAAAATTGCCATTTTGTGGAGGGATTATTAGGGGGAGAGCAACATTCTGAGCCAAAGTTGAGGACAGTTGAAAAGTTTGGGTATGCCTAATTCTATAAAGTGATTTATTTGTGCGTACCTTTCAACCTCAATGCAGGAAATCTGGACAAGGCCAAATATATTGGCGGAACATACAGACAGTGCTAAAAATTGCTGTTGTATAAACTTAGACAGTTGATAGAATAACAGGTCTTGCTTTAGCATGCATTTTTCTGAAGGGTATGAAGCCTGGAACTCAATGGCTGTCATTATTTAGTGACGTTATTCCTAAATGATTTGCCAGAAAACGACAAATTTTATAAGGAACAAACCAAAAATAAGAAGCAAAAATCTATTCATTCTGTGAAAATGTGGACAGTTGAGAGGTATAGTTCAGCCGGGGCTGTCATTGAGTTTGCCCCCCTTCCCCCTCACAAAATCATGGTCAAATGGGACCTCCCCACTGCAGCCATTCCAATGTCCCATTATTTGGCTATTTCACCCCGTTTACCATAAACACTGTAGTGTGCATACTGTTTTACTTCTACAAGGATTTTGATTTCATTTTAAAGTTTTACTTTTACATTTTACAACACAAACACTAATAGACATCTGCTAAACAAAGCAATACAGTCTCACTATGAAAATAGACTTAGCATTAAAACTTTTCTGCCCTTGAAACTCACATTTATTGAAACAGCATTGAAACCCACATTCAAAGAAAATACATTTGGCCAGTGGCAGATAAAGATTAACTTTGGGCTGTTTTCAAATCATAGGCCTCTTGCACATGAAACATGTATGTGTACTTTGGTACACCTTCCTGATGTATTAAATTATATTACTTGTATAATACAGTACAGTTGTAAGACGGCATTTTAAATGTATTGCTTTGAACATTTTTCCAGTAAACAATGAAACAAAATACATGCACCAATAATGACAAAACTGCCCAGTTCAGAACATTTCCATTACAAAATTCTACTCAAACTTCTACAATCCACCAGTATCAGTAAATATGCACAATCTCTGCAGAAGTAAAAGTCATCTAAATAATTCCACATTAAATAGATCTGTAACTAATGAAGAGGTTTCTGCTAGCAAGCAACTTTACATTTTATTATTTCATCTACAAATAAAGTACCTGTTGCCCTTGAGGAATAAATTGCCCATGTTACATTAAAAAAATGATAAGCTAGTAATATTGCAATAGGGAATGGATGGCAAAGTGATAACAGGTTCATAGTTACTAGGTATCTCCACCAAAGAGAACATTCTCAGGACTGCAGCATCCACCCCCTTTAAATGCATCTACATACTGTGGGAGTAGAATCTACAGCCTTCTGCATTGGAAGTAAGTACACTCCCTGTTGTGCTACTAAAATGCAAGCCATCTCAGCATTAGCAGCACTAAACTTCTCTTCCCATGAAGCTCTTAGCTCCTTATAAAATCCACTCGACACTCAACTGTATCTCTCAACTTTGCAGCACATTAGCACAATAAATCTGGAAAAAGCCAAAATGTATTGGGGGGGGGCAAAAGCCCAAAAACCAGAGACATTTTTAAACATTGTTTGTATAACCTTACATATTTGCTAGAAGAAAATGCTGTGCTACCACCATGCATTTCACTGCCTGGTCTTGAACCCATGACCCTGTACACTACAGTCAGAGCAACATACTACTATGCCAAATCAGCTGTATTTTTGAAGGACAGAAAGACTAAAACTTAAATGGCTATCATTTAGTGAATTCAGTTCTCACCATAGCTCTCAACGTCTTAGCACAAAACACCTGGACAAAGCCAATAATGGGGGAATACAGCCCCCAAACTTATTCAGTGAATTCAGATCTCACCATAGCTCTCAATCTCTTAGCATAAAGAGACCTGCACAAAGCCAATAATGGGGGAATACAGTCCCAAAAATATGGATAAATTTCAAATATTAATCTTATAAACTTAGAAAATTGCTAGAATGAAATGTTTTGTGTTACCATGTACTTTCTGAAGAATATGAAGTTTGAAATACAATTGTCTGAAAATCTAGAAAACCACAGATTTTTATGAGGAGCAGAATAAGACTATGAGGCAAAAATCTGAATGCTTTTCACAAGTGGTGGTGAGTATGGCATTTAGGTTCTTGCTACTACACCCATGGTCGAAGGTATGAACCGATCTTTCTCTCTAACCACCAGTTATAGTTAACTGGGGCATTTCTCACACACACACAAATGCACCACACACATACATAAACTCACAATCCTATTATTTATAAATGTGTTAACTGGGTAATCAGGCTAGTCTAAGACCATTTTACCCACAACCAAGGCACAGCTGTGCAATATAAAATGACATGTGAGTATAGTACATTAGTTAAATAATTAAAATTCATTAATATAAGTTCAACATGTGTGCATGTGTCATTATTTTTAAGTACAGTGTATATTTAAATAAAAGGATAAAAGATGCAATGCCATTATTTTGGTTAAAGTAAGTGTTGACTAATTAGATGCAGTGTAATCCATAGGATTTTCATTATGTTTCATGACACATTATTTAATGCAAGTAGTTGCTGAAAATCTTCATTAGGTGTTATATGTGAATGTATGTCATTGTTATTTACAGTAATTTCTTATTTCCCTATAAAAATTACTTGACAAATAGTTAAACTGCACCATCAACTTTTTAATTTGTGGACTGTAACTTATATATATATATATATATATATATATATATATATATATATATATATATATATATATATATATATATATATATATATATATATATATATATATATATTTACATATATCATGCTTCCCATGAGCTACTTGTGAGAGGAAGGAAGAAAAAAGAATATAATTACAAAGTGGGTAGAAAAACCTGTGTAAACATTTGATTAAAGGCTGCAGAAGAATTATTAAAGGTAGGCAGAGAGACTTAAAGTTTTCTATTCCTTTTATATTTTGAACCTGCCTATATCTGATATTGACCAAGAGTAATGGGTAACTGGGCTATGCGCTGTGTACAAATGTACAGGATCACCACATTCTCCTTGAAGTGGAATTCCCCAGGTTGAAATATTACTGAGAGAAAGGAGGTTTTAATCAGCTCATTTAAGTAGGCAGTTGATTCTGTATCTCTGAAGCAGTTACATTTGGGTTTGTTCTTTAGGTGTGTCACCATTTTTTTCAGAATTGGCTATATTCAGTTATTTTTTTCTTAGCTCTAGAAGACTATTCTAGTTGACAGGGACAATATTGTAGCACTTATTTTCTCCATTTGCTAGTTTGTATACTGGATTTGAATGATTGACATATCATCATTTGAGGCTCTAAATGAGGATACTATCAAAGCACATTTGTTGGTAAGAAGCAACAGTCTGTTTTGTATGTGAGCCTGAATGTGAAGGTAGAAAGAATACGGGTTACCAAATATGTGACGTGGCTTTGCAGTGATGCTCCCAATTTGGAAAGATGAGTATGAAATTGCATATGTGACTAATGGGTTTTGGAATGTACTGTTCTCTGTTGAGAGCAGAGCAATTACAAGAAGGGCATACTCAAGTATGGATATGAAAACATTCTTTGATATTGCCTTTTTTGTTTGGAGATTAATGTTACCAGAGACCGAGTAGGTTACTGCAGTTAGTTGTGCATTGACACTTTCATTAATGAAATCTGTGTGCACTTAGACACACACACATGTACACACACACACACACACACACACACACACACACACACACACACACCAAAAGCAAGCAGTCAGCCAGTTTCTGCAAATACCTGCCAGATCAATTCAGCAGCATAAGCCCTATTTCAGGAGTAAGCTCCGTTTCTATTCAGCCCATTCCTACCTGCCATTTCTAATTAGCAGCATAAGCCCTGTTTCAGCAGTAAGCTCCATTTCTCTATTCAGCATAAGCCCTGTTTCTATTCAGCAGCAATCCCTAAATGATTAGTTCTGTTTCTGGAATGCCAGGTGAGCATGCACGCATGTTTTCTGAACACAGACTGCAGAGTTTGCAGTCTGATCCCCTTACAGTCTATGTGGCTGTAACTGCATAGACCTGTGGGGCATGTTTGAGACTGCTGCCTTCTTCAGAATCCAGACTGGTTAAAAAGCAGTCCAAATTCAAGTTTCCACTTGTGCATGCGTGAGTTTTGGGGATTTTTTTAAATTTTTTATTTTCAGCTGGAGGGGGCTGCAGTCCTGCAGTTCAATATGACGAGCCACCACTGCTTAATCACTTTGTATCCAACAGCCCTTGTTCTGGCCAGCAAATAAATTATCAGCCCTTGCAAGTGTGTAACCCATGACCCTGCACACCATAGCCACAACAATTTACCAGTAAGCCATCTGAGCTGCAGATAAGTGTGATGTTTTCTCAAATATATCATGCAGAGCAGTCATTCAACAGCAGGGAAAATGTATTTATATACACACACACACACACACACACACACACACACACACACACACATATATATATGTGTGTGTGTTTGTGGATGTGTGTGTGTGTGTGTGTGTATGTGTGTGTTTGTATATATGTAAACATACATGTCTATTCATATATATATATATATATATATATATATATATATATATATATGTGTGTGTGTGTGTGTGTGTGTGTGTGCATGTATATAAGTATGTGTGTGTGCATAGGTATATATATATATATATATATATATATATATATATATATATATATATACATATATATATATATATATATATATATATATATATATATATATATATATATATATATATATATATATATATATATATATATATATATATATATATATATAAATATATATACAGAGAGAGAGAGTGCATTCAGACATCGGGTCCACACTCTGAACATTTTTTCTGCACATCTGCAGTGTTCTGCCTTGCTACAAAACAGAGCATCACATGTGGACAGAATCTAACATTAGGGGAGATATATAGGGACAGATCATAGATAAGCCTATTACAAACCTATGAAGTTTGTGCATGATACATTTCGCATTACCATGACTGTTCTGAAGGTGGTGGGGTCTGAGACTCATGTGTCTATCATGACTTTATTACTTCCACCTTCAGCTACTTGCCAGACTAATATACATGTTTGGAGTAACAGAACAAACACTATTATGACTTACATATTGTCATTCTGTGCAGATCTGCACAGTTTGCAGGTATGGCCCACTGCTCACGGGGACAGATTCTATGTCCATAGCAGTTGTTCAGCATGACATCATTACAGCAACAAGTCTTAATGGCACATATAAATCTTTCAACATCATCTATCCCATTATTACAGATGAAGTACTACATTCAATTACTTGCATGCATGTTTCACATACCTGTTTTATTATTGTGCTCTCTTCTGTGTATCACTTGGATATCTCCCGTGTTTGTTTTTTTTTTTGTAGTGTTATTTTTAGTGTTATTTTTATTTTTGTTTTCTCTCTCTCCACTACAGGGATCAAGCTGGGTTGAATAGGATGCAGCATGGCTTTTGTAGGTGATGCTCATGATCAGATGATGGCCTCTGCACTAATTGGTGTTCCCCACTTACTAAATGCATGCAGCCAGCTGTGTAGTACTTCCAAAAGCCAATGTCAAAGCAACCCACTACTATAAATGAGTACATCATGTGGGCATTGTCTCTTTAACTTTCCTGTATGGAAGACATTGTTCCTGTGTGTGGGCAGCAGTATTACAGAGGTAGCAATACCTCTTACAACAGGACTTGTGGACACAGGCCAACTACATGTTTGTATAAGGTTCCAGACCTACGGACAGTGTGAGTATTGCTGTTATATGCATTGAATACTGCTAGTTTTACAGGGTTTGTGTGCACATGCTAGTTTTGCATGGACTGCAGTCTGTCTGCATATCTCTCAACTGTGAGCCTATCCACATGATGGCCAGAGGATTGGCTGTTATGTTTTGTCTGTTCACCACACAGGTCTTGTCTCTGATATATCAGCGGCATTCTCTCCATTGACTGTTATCAGTACATGGCAACATCCATTTGTGGTTCTGACTTCATTTTCCTGAGTAAGGGTATGTTGCAACTAATCCTGTAACACCAGCAACTTTCACAGTGTATAACAGTAATATTGCAAATATGGACCTGTGTTCCAGTCCCTGTCCTCCACATATACACCAGGCTTTGTCCAGATGTCATGCAGTAAGAGGTTGTTAGGTAATGATCTATTATTATTTAGTGCTGGCATTCCTGCTATCATTCCAGTGATGTTGTGGGCTCCCAGACAAATTGTGTGGTAGGGTCCATATATATGAGGGCTACAGCTGTACAAAGTGTGTGTGATCTTATACAGTCCAAAGGTCAGTATATGGAAAACACTGTTATATGCCCTTGTAAGACATTTTATGGGGGAGGGGTATTAAATGTTTTTAACCTTGGCTGTTATGACATGTGAGGGATATCAGTAGTAAGAAACATTAAGGTATATGACTGTACATTTTCATACACAGTGGTGGCCTAGAGCTTACTGTCTTACACACAGTTTTGTTGTTCAGTGTGATAGTGATGTTTTAAGTTAAGCATTATGTAACAGAAACATTTTCATTGTGACAGCTAATACTTCCCCCTAGACGTTGAGTACTGAGTGTAATTGGAGGCTGCTGAACTACATCTGTAATTAACTGTTGATTTGTTCTTGTCTTCAAGGCAAGTGTTATTTTATTGTTGTACTACTTGAAGGTCTTAGACTGGACAGCAAAGTATGTTATGTTTTTCAGATGACTGTATGAAATGTTTTGTCTGTGAGTTGCATGAATCAGTTATGTATTTCAAGCAACTAACTGCTAAGAAATGGCATAAACAACTGAAATAGTACAAAAATAAACATTTCTATGTATGCAAACTTGTGTGTGGTGTCAAGTCCTTTGCATTGTGTGTGGGTATATGTTTCATGCAATAATTCTCATTTGTAGGACAGAATCAAACACTGTTCATTTTAAAAGGTGACAACTGTAGGAATAATGGCTGTTTGATATGCTGTGCACACTCTATATATATATATATATATATATATATATATATATATATATATACTCACCTTATACATATCTATAAGTAGTACTATATTTATATGTGTATGCATGTGTATATACATATCTATATATATGTATATATATGTACATATATGTATATGAATATATACATATATGTATATCAATATGTGTGTGTGTGTGTGTGTGTGTGTGTGTGTGTGTGTGTGTGTGTGTGTGTGTGTGTGTGTATATCATTGGAATGTTTACTGCTTCCATATTGTACATTTCCTATGGTAGTCTGACTGTTCTGCATGATATGTTAGAGATATCATCCTGGGATCTTACAGCTGAGATGGCTTACTGTTAACTTGTTCTGGCCATGTTTTGGAGGGTGTTGGGTTCAAGACTTGCAAGAGCTGGTTGTATTGCAAGGCAGATCTGTTCAGCTGTGGAGGAAGAGATATAATGGCAATAATTACAAAAGATCCCTACTTTGGGTCCCTTCACCCCCATTAACAGTGCCTTTGTTCAGATGTTTTTCAGTGAGAGGTTCAGAGTGTGGATCCAATGTGCGAATGCAATACACATTTATATATATATATATATATATATATATATATATATATATATATATATATATATATATATACCACACCTAAATGAAGTACCAGCACTCAACCCAACGAAGCTTCTTCTGTAACATACCTGCGTACAGGCAAAAAAATGAATCTGAAAACATTTTTGAGAGCTAAATAGCTCCGTAATATTTTCACTATTGCATTGGATGATGCAATAGTAAAAATATTACGGAGCTATTTAACTCACTCAAAATTGTTTCCAGACTCGTTTTTTTGCCTGTATGCAAGTATGTTACAGAAGAAACTTTGTTGGGTTGAGTGCTGGTATTTCATTTTGGTGTGATGTTTATTGAGCGGAGCACCCCTCTTAACAAGTACACCGCTTATTTTGGATTTATATATGTATATATCTATATATATATATATATATATATATATATATATATATATATATATATATACATATATCTACATACATGCATACATCTACATATATAAATATATTTTATCTACTGTTGAATGACTGTGATGCATGATATGTTTGAGAAAACATTACATTGATGTACAGCTCAAATGTCTTAGTGGTAAATCACTGTGGCTATGGTGTGCAGAGTTCTGGGTTCACGACTTGCCAGGGCTGATTATTTTGTTGCTGCGCAGAACAAGGGCTGTTGGATACAGAGTGATTAAAGCACTTTTAAGCAGTTGCAAGTAGGTTTGTGTGGGTTTATGTGGTGGTAGGCAATGCTAACTTTCAGTTAAATAAGCTTACAGACAGTTAGCCTGAAAGTGCTTAATCAGTGTAGCCATTGCTTGCTGCCACGCAAACAGGCTTAAACCCATTTACTGCTGCTTAAAAGTGTTTACTCCTACTTATCCCTGAGCTAATTTCTTTAAAAGAAAAGAAAAAAGGGATGATAGTGGTGAAAAATGGGGCACGCAGAGGGTAAAACAATAGAGAAAGAAGCTAGGGATGTGCACAATGGGTGTAGGGAAGGTCCATAGCTGTCCATTTCTTCTACAGCAACAGCTGTGCATATGTAGTGAATTTGGAGATAGATTTTGACACTCAAACCCCTGAGAGAGGGATGAGGACAACAATAATGTGTTGTGAAGCCAATTAGACCAGATTACGTGTGTCCAGTAGACATGTGTGTGAAATGGACAGCTATGTATGGGGCAACATTTTTTTTTGGGAACAAACTGCCCTTTTTTCTTTTTTTTTTTAAGGTGACAGTGGGATGTTGGGGAAGAATAGTAGGTATATTTGGGGAGGTATGTTGGGTAGGAAGACAGACAAGACAGACAAGACAGCATACAGGGGCAGTATATGACACATGTGGGGGGTAAACACCTTGGATAGGGGGGTGTTTGGAAATTGGAAGCCCATGAGCCCCCAATTAGAAAAAGTGGGACTGAGATCCCCACTCATAGTCATTCACCACTGCACCTTCACAGCCCCAAAGGTGGCTGTGCTGGGGGGAGCAGAAGGGGCAGGCTGACCCTCTAAATGCACTACATGGCCCTCAAGCTGGTGTAGCTGATCTCCAAACTCCCTTTCGAGCTCGCTATGCACCAATCCCCGGACCTGACTTTGGGTGACAGGATCCTGTCCACTACTGCTCCTGGGGGGATGAGCCCCATCCCCTGAGGCAGTTCCACCCAAAGTTGGTGCAGGACCAGCGGACAAGGAAGGTCACAGGGTGGGTCCCAGGCATACTGGGGCCTGGTGCCATGGTCAGATTAGGTGAGAGAGGTGCGTCCATTGGGACTGGCCTTCCCATGCGTGCTATGGTGTTGCAGTTTTAAAACATATGTGGGTTAGTAATAGTCAACACAATCCAGGATTAGTTATAATAGCATTCATAGATATTCCCATTAACCCAAAACACCAGATTTGGAACATTTGCATAGCAAACAGAACACATGCATATACAGAACCACAGTGGCCATTACAGTGGCATGCAGGTTGCACTGATAGCAACAGGCCACCAATTATAGTATTTCCACATGGAACATGAATAGAAACACATTACAATATTTATTGAACAATAGGACATATGTGCCAACAGTAGGTTTTGTGTAAACATACCCACTGATTTGTGTTAGATTATTGCTGCAGATATGGTGCAGGGGAGAAATGCCAATTAACTTATAAATCATTGTAGTTCTCACAACTTTAATGATCATTGCTCTAATCACTAAGGTACAGGTATTTTTACAATACCCTATGGCCTTGGTTTGTGCTGTTGTATGTTTGTACACAGTGTATACTTCAACTATCTTATAGCTACATCCTTACATCTCTTACTGGTAGACCTGTGGAGGGAATGTTTGTTAACACTACCTGACTGTTTCTACATATATTCCCAGATTCAAAGTTAATATTATGCACATACCTCTCATTATTTTAATGCACATACTCTGGACAAAGCTTGACAACATGGGGGTACAAATACAGACATGTTTCGAATATTGCTGTCATAAACTTGGGCTGCATGAGTGACAGGATTTGTTTTCATATACATTTTCTGAAGGTTTTCAGGTCTGAAAATCAAATGTATGTCATTATTTCATGACTACAATTCTGGGATCATCCCACTGATTTGTCAGGAGGAACAGGCAGAAAATATGAGCCAATTATCTGGACATTCTGAATAATCTGTACAGTTGAGAGGTATGATTACACATACAGCTTACTGCCACTCCCAAGATTCAAACCATGGCTGTGTCTGCTACAAATACAACAATTTAAATCACAGTAGAGTGTGCTATTTGGAGATTGCTGTCTATCTTTTCAGTGTTTTCTATCTAAGTCTCTCATGGTTGTACAATATGACCTTGTAATTACAATAGTCTTACACAGACATTTCTACACATATTTTTATGTAGCACAGTCTGAGAAACAGTGGCTGACACAACAGTACTATTCTGATATCAGATGTTACTGCATACTACATGTCAGGCCATACTATGCCATACTATCCCATAGTAAACACTACCAGTCCAGGATTTGCATCTTTATTCGCAGGTACAGTTTTCTTATCTAATAGACCTGTGGAGGAAATGTTTGTTAACACTACCTGTTTCTACACATATTCCCAGATTCCAGTTAACATTATGCACATACCTCTCAATCTCTTAATGCACACACTCTGGACAAAGCTTGACCACATCGGGGTACAAATAGGGACATGTTTTGAATATTGCTGTCATAAACTTGGTGAGATGCATGAGGGACAGGTTTTGTTTTCATATACATTTTCTGAAGCTTTTGAGGTCTGCAAATCAAATGTATGTCATTATTTCATGACTACAATTCTGAGATCATCCCACATATTTGCCAGGGGTAGAGGAACAGGCAGAAAATATGAGCCAATTATCTGAACATTCTGAAAAATCTATACAGTTAAGAGGTATGATTATGCATACAGCTTACTACCACTCCCAGGATTTGAACCATGGCTGTGTCTGCTAACAATACAACACTTTAAGTCACAGTAGAGTGTGTTATTTGGATAGTGCTGTCTATTGCTTCAGTGTTTTCTGTCTAAATCTCTCTTGGTTGTACAATCTGATCTTGTACTTAAAACAGTCTTATATAGACATTCCTAGACATTTTTTATGTAGCACAGTGTGGGTAACAGTGGTTAATATAACATTACTATTCAGAGAATGCAACAATAAATGCCAGACAATACTAGAGTAATCACAACCAGTCCAGGATTTAGAGCTTTATTGCCAGGCATTTACAATTTTATTTAAATATGACCTATACAGAACTATTACTGTCAATTGTTTGGTTTATTCAGTACAACCCATACAGCAGTTTTTATACTGCCAGATGAATTTCTACTACTTTATATTTATTTGGTATGAGTACTACAAGCAGGATTGTTACTTACCAGCCTTGCAATGCAGCCTTTGCAGCTTACATGCATGACCTTCCTGATTCGCAACCCGCTCAGCTGCAGCTGTAAAGAAAATAGAGACATATTTAGGCATACCTATCCAGCACATACACATGCTGGACTTTAGTAAACAGCAATGGTATGACTACTTACACACTGCTGGGACATCACCCCTTTGCCTTGCTTCTTCAACCCACTCATTCAAGACCTCCCTCTTTCTCTGCTTCAGGTCAGCATAGTGGTGCCTAACTCATCACCAGTCCAATGGATACGAGTGGCACTGGTGAGATCACGGGTGAGATGGTCCCAGGCTTCCACTTTATATCGGGAGCCCTAATACTGGCACTGCAACAGTCTCTCATCATTGTTTTTTACCAGGTGTCCTAGCATGACCTTGGACTCCTGTATGCCCCAGCACTGCACCCAGAAGCGCAATCTCTCTCCGACTCCAGCCATTCTGCCTAGAATGAGAAGCTACAACCAGTTATGAGCTGTATTCCTGCCTTTGGGGTTTAAATATGGCCGATTTCCCACCCTTTGCTGTAATTAGATGGTTTTGAACATGCTGAGCTAAGCTAAGCTACGGCCAAACCTGCTTAGCTAAGGTTGGCATTGCTTAAAGGGAAAGGTTCAGCACTGTTTACCTATGGGCAAATCCTCTTAGCTGGGCTATTCACTGCTTAGCAGTCCTATTTACACAGTGCTTACACCTGGTAAGCAGAGCAGTGCAATGCTTAGCATTGCTTATTTTTCATTTTATAGACAACCTGCTGTATGGCATTGCTTCATCATTTATTGCATATTATAAATTTGTTTACTGTCCCACACATCCCCCAATGTGCTTTCATTACATTTATTCATGTGTGACTATACTGTATGGGACACTTGTGTTTATATGGGATTTCACAACTTTATTAAACTGACACCTCACATCTGGACCTAATGCAGTACTCCAGTTAAAAATATATATTATTTAGTAGGTAATACTAAACAAATTGTTTATGTACTGCTTTCAGATGTAAAATGTGAATTGGTTATAGTGGGAATCGAACTGAGAATGGTTGCTTGCAAAGTGAACGCTTTAGCAACTACACCATTGCAATACTGCTTGTGCTGCATGTATCTTGCCGTTTAACTTGTTGTGCTGTTTAAGCAAGGCTAAGCATAGCTAAGCAATGGGCACACCTGAATAGCTACGCTTAAACTTTATCGCATTTATAAACAAAAAAAAGTTATGTTGTGTTATTTTATCTATACCCTACAGAATATCCCTGCTAATGCTAAACCCACTATTTTATCAGCTTTCTGCTTTGTGGGACAATTGTCCATTTTGGCTTTGTCCACATTACTTACTCTGATGGTTTGGGAGGTGTGCACTATGTGCTTATGCTGCCTGTGTTATCCTAAATAACTTTTGGCTTGGTAGGGACGATTGTCCCTTATGACTTTGACCACTGATTTTTGTTTTCTTGATGGGTTGGGGGTGTTACGAGCATTCTTGCTCATTTTTCATTCCTGAAAGGCAATTCTGGAGTGCAGGGGCATGTGTATTGTGGGAGCTCCGCTCTCAGACACACTCCATGCACTCGTACACAGCTCCGTGTCTGTTTAACAGCAAAGGCAGTTCACCTTCATGAATATGCAAGGCGTCCTGCTGTGCTGTACAAGGACGGTCCCTGCCATGCAGGAATAACTTATTCCTGCATGGCTGCCTGCTGAATCCTGGGATTAATTTGTGACAGCCACAATTGCCATGACAGCTGCATGTATGACATAACAGTCAAATCTAAGCCACAATCCTTCGTAGAAAGCAAACGTTCTGTATATCTCAAACATTTTTAGACCCTACCCACTCATAGGAAGAATTACAGGAGAAACAGTGTACTAATCAAAGTATAACAGTTTACTACTGTAACATCCATAGTATTATTATAATAAGAATAATACCTATTTCTTAAACGGGTAGGCCCACTGGATACACAATGCCTTCCCAGGGCTGATTTAGGACCAATGTCTAGTTAAGAGACTTGCTGAATTATCATGCACAAAGATTTTTCTTACCATATTTTATGCTGAAATTATGCTCTCATTATATAACGTGTTTTCTGATTATTTCATTTTATTTTATATTTGTTGACCGGGATAGTCCGACTGGATACATGTCCATTTTCAGTGGAGGCCCGGGAAGAAAAGCTCCAAAGGTATACATACCCAATCATTACAATGTCATGCAGAACAGGAGTAATCATAACATAATACAAATATAACACATTTTACAGTCTAGTTAAATTTATGGAAATATACCATATTTTATAGTGCATTTAAATTTGTACTGTCTAACAATCTTCTAAACTGTCTTAACAAAGATATTTGAGTACCACTTACAGACACAGGATAGATACACCAGTATGCATAAAGATTTAGTCAGGCTTGTAGCAGGAACATATCCATTAAGACTTGAAATACTCCTTGAGATCTATTTTAAAATTGAGATAGGGTGGTATCCAGGGTAATAGGTTCATAGGTTCGTACTAGGCTATCTGCCCTAGGGCATTTATAAGCCTAGCCAGAGTGTGTGTGGCTTACACCACCCCTTAGGATGAGAATACTACGCCCTTTTAGGGTTTAGTTTACTATGCCTCTGTCTAGTAGTGACACAGAGATGACCCCCAGGGTAAACCTACGATCTCCCATCCACTCGTTGAGATCTCTCTTGAATAGAGTCAGTGAGGGGCTCTGCCTAACATGGACTGGGATTCTGTTCCAGAGTGTAGGGAGCCTCTTGGTTATGAATCTGTCCCTCCAGCACGTCCTATTAATTTCTGTGTTGAGGTTTAAGTCACTTGTTCTCGTGGCTCTGATGGATTTGGATTTTCTGAGGTGGAGCATGTCCATTAATTCAGGATTGGACATGGCCTTGTACGTCAGGCACAGATCACCTCTGAGTAGGCGGTATGCGACTGAATAGAGCTGGAGTTTTTTCAGTCGGGCAGCATATGACATATGTTTAAGACCCTTTATCCTCTTGGTGAGGAACTTTTGGGGTCTTTCCAACTGCTGCAGGTGTCGGGTGAGATACATCCCAAATGGGGCATTGTACTCAATCATTGGCCTGATAAGAGAAGAGTACAGGGGCACAATGACCTTTCTTGATCTAGATGTGAAACCCTTCATGATAAGGTGGGCAATATAGAAGGTCTTCCTAACCACTTTGGCAATGTGAGTGTCAAATGAGAGGTTACTGTCAACCTGGGTCCCTAGGTCCCTGATTACCTCTTCCGTACTTAATGGATTACCGCCTATGTGGTAATTTGTCAGTACCTTGTTTTTCCCAAAGGGTATGACTATACATTTTTTGGCGTTCAGCTTAAGGCCATGGCTCTGGCACTAATTATCCATTTCTATGAGGCCTCTCTGAAGGATGTTTGTGTCCGCTGGAGTATCAATTATGGCGCCCAGTTTGCAGTCATCTGCGAACTTTGTCAGCCACAATCCTCCTATGTTTGCCTGTACCTCGGAAAAATAAATGCCGAACAAGAGGGGTCCCAGGACTGAGCCCTGTGGGACACCACTTGTGACTGGCTTAGAGTCTGACATAGCTCCAGCAACTCTGACCCTGTGGGTTCTGTCCTTGAGCCAGTTTGCAACCCATCTTGTGACATATGGGTTTACATTTAAGCTGGTGAGTTTGTCTATGATGCCCGAGTGGGGTATTGTGTCAAAGGTTTTTGCAAGGTCAAGGTAGGCTGTGTGAACTGCCTTACCCTCATCAATGGCCTTACTGACTGTTTCAAAAAAGTCGACCAAGTTCAAAAGGCAGGATCTGCCCTTGACAAAGCCAAATTGGGTAGGATCCAATGTCTGTAGGTCCCCAATGTCTTTGTTTATGAGTTCCATAATGATCCTCTCCAGAGCTTTGCAGACCAGGCTCGTCAAGCTTATGGGGCGGTAATTTCCAGGGCCCGTAGAAGCACCGCCTTTGTGAAGTGGGACCACTATTGCCATACGCCACTCTTTGGGTACGTATCCTGTAGTAAGGCTAAGATTAAACAGCAGCCTTATGTGTGGGTTTAGTTCCTCTTGGTGTTCATGTAGCACACAGCCCGGGACACCATCCGGTCCCATTGATGCTGTGTTTTTAGCTTTAGAGAGTGCGGCTCTCACCTGGGCATCTGAGATGTTAGGGAGGCTACACTCTGCTGGGATAGTTATTTCTCCTTTTGGGGAGAAATTTGCACTGAACCTGTCTGCCAGAATGTTGGCAATGTCAGTGGGTTCAGTGTATTTTGTGTCATTTTGGACTAACTCTGAGCATATCTGGGAGTTTCCACCCAGGTTTCTAACATAGCTAAAGAAGGCCTTGTGATTGTCTTTTGTGTCTTTTGCGATTTTTCTCTCAAAGTTGGCCTTGGATGATTTTATGAGTGATCGTAGTTTTTTGCTAGTACTGATCAGAGATGCCTTCCCTTTTAGGGATTTTGCTCTGTCATGTAGTAGCTTCCTCCTCCTGTTGTAAAGTTTGTTTATGGCTGGGGTCCACCAGACCGGGCACCTGCCTTTGGGGGAATGGGTCTTGGTTTTATTTGGGATTGCATGATCCATGCATTCTTGAAGGTGCCCATAGAAGGCATTTGCAAAGGATTCAGCAGTGTGGGTTGTGGTTTCCACTGGCCCAGGGGCCTTGAAGGATACCACTTCAGTCTTAAGAAGTGTGAAGTTTGCTTTAGAGAGATTCTTCACTGTGGTCTTTTGTGCAGGGGGTGGGGGCGGGATGTGGATTTCCAGTGTGATTAATTTATAGTCTGATCTTACCAAAGAGGGATGTACTTCCGGTGTGGAGCATTTTGTCCCCATGTTTGTGATGATCAGGTCTAGTATATTGTCTCCTCTTGTGGGAATGGTGACTAGTTGTTCCATTGCATTTGAGTTTATGAATTCTAGGAACCTTTGGGCTAGGGTGTTGGGGCTTGAGTAATGTTCCCAGTCTATGTTTGGGTAGTTGAAGTCTCCCAAAATGATGGTATTTGGAGAGACATTCATACTCTCCAGTGTCTTCAGGAAGGCTGTGTGGGGTTCCTGAGTTTGAGAGGGTGGTCTGTAGTATGCTACAAACTGTAAGGCAGTTTTGCCTATGGTTAGTTGCACCTGGATAGTCTCCGATGCTTCGTGTGTTGCCACTAACCTGGAGGTGTGGGTATCTTTGATGAAAATGGATACTCCCCCTCCTTTTGTGGTTCCGTCCAAGTTTTGGGGCCAGAAAGCATGATATGAGGTAAAACCTGATAGTGCTGGGGTGCTCTCAGGAGCCTTGAACCAGGTTTCAGTCACTGCACAGACATCGATGTTCTCCATACTGAGGAGGGCTTCGTGGGCGTGCATCTTGAGGTTTAGACTTCTGGCATTGAGCATTACCCTTAGTTTTTTTCCACTTGTGTTTTCTAGAGAGGTAGGTTTGTCATTTGAGCCTTGCCTAAAAAAGGGACTATGGGGGTGGCAAGAGCCTTGGCCAATATCTGGAAGCCCAGGGGTGACAGGTGCAAGCCATCCCTTGCGAAGCAGCGTGGCTTGTCAAGCATGTCATCCCAAGCAGACAGACATTGGATCCCCTTAGAATGACACCAGTAATTAAGCCAATTGTTAAAACTGATCATTTTGTCTTTGTACTGTGGCATCATTCTTGGTGAGGGTAAGATGCTGCTCAGGGTCAGGGTCATACCGGCCTGGGCTACATAATCAGAGAGCTCCTCTATGTCTCTTTTCATGTAGTCCAGGGAGGTACGTCTCAGGTCATTCACACCGGCATGTACAATGACTGAGTCATATTTGTACTTGCTGTGGAGTGACCTGAGTGCTTGTGTTATGTGGCGGATTCTAGCTCCCGACAGGCAGCTTACTGTGACCCTCTCCTTGTTCAGTCTGGTGAGTGGGACGTCAGTGTGCCTGACTATGGAGTCACCTATTACAAGTGTGTCTGGCATGTTGTTTGGCCTTAAGGGCTGTGACTGTTTAGCACACTGACTTTGTGAACTATGTGTTGCATGTGCTATGTCTTGAGGTGGTGGTTGCTTGGGTGTCTGCTTTGGAGGCCTCTGTCATTTTGGTAGATTTTTAATCAGCGCCTCCGAGTATGTTTTTGTGTGTTTATGTGTTTGGTTTGCAGTTGTGATAGTTCTATGTGAGACTGGGTTTGTGGTGTGCGTGGTTACCTTCTCCTCCTGACTGGTCTTGCCAGTACTGAATTGAGAGAGCTCAGCCTCCAGTTTGGCTATATAGTTGCATCTCTCGCATATATTTGTATTTGTTGGGAGGAGGAGAGGGTTGTCTGTGTACATGAGGCAATTGTAACATTGCCTCAAGATTCCCAGATTCACCAGATGAACAGGAGAGGACACCAGCAACTGACCCTTCGACATGCTAGAAATAGTGAAAAAGATTGCTGTGTAACTGAGTCAGAAGGGACCTATAGGGAAATGGGTACTCAACAGAATTTAGGTGAATGAAGTACTTTCGTTTGTTTAAGAGTGCTTTACCTGTATAAAAAATGCTTTAGGAGCAAGTGATGAGCTTTTCAGATAGAGTATAGGCTGTTTAGATTGCAAGTAGAACAGTTCTAAGGGAAAAATTGAAGAGCACACTTGGCGGAGCCAGAAAAAGTTTAACCTTGTTTAACCGCTATGCGCACGACCGCACAAAGCCGTGCAAACGCAGATTTTAAGCAGTGAACTACAAAAGAGCTAGGAATGGTCCCAAACAACCACTTACTACAGCTTCTTGTGCTAATGTTAGCAGGAAGGGAATTCCAAATTTTGCCAGCAGAGCTGGCAAACAGGGAGTCACCAGCTGAGTTGTTGGATTTGATGGTTTGCACTAATAGTCTGTTAGATGACCGGAGTGATCTGGACTTGGAGTGGGGGTAGATGATGTTTTTCAGGGCAGGTGTATTATCTGGTTGGATAAGTGCTTTGTGAGCAACAATGAGTTGATTATACTGAATCTGCCTGGGTAGCTCTAGCCATCTGAGATAATTTAGATTTTTACAATGATGTGTTCTATAGGGTAGACCAGTTGCAAATCTAGCTATGTTATTACAGCAGCTTGAAAGTTTATTAAGATCAGATTTATTTGGGTTGGCTAGTAAAGGGGAAGCATAGTAGAGTGTAGAGAGTAGATGGGAGTGGGCAATGGGGGTCCTAGCATATGGGGTAAGGAATGGCTTTATCCTATAAAGTGAGCACAGTTTTCTGTTAATGGTTTTGATTGTTTTGTTGATGTGCACATCAAACTTAAGATTGTTGCCTATAATAACTCCTAGTAGTTTTGTATGGGCATCTGGAGAGATAATGGTACCATTATTAGCCTTAATGGAGCGAGATAACACTGTGCATCTTTGAGTGGGGATGAAAAGTAGGAGCTTTGCTTTATTAGGGTTGAGAATCAGACAGCGAGTGGCAAGCCAATTCTCTACTAGGTTGAAAGTACTCTGAGTTATTGATAGCAGCTCTGTTTGCGAGGTGCCAGTGCAGATCAACGTTGAGTCATATGCATATTGAATGCAGATGGCTTCAGGAATTACAGTGTGGAGGTCACTGATAAAAATGGAAAACAGAAGTGGTCCCAAGATAGACCCCTGTGGGACACCTAGAGTGTTGGGTAGGAGGTTTGAGAGTTTGTTCTGCCATAAGACGGATTGTTGTCTATTGTGCAGGTAGGATTCAAACCATCGGAGATGGTGATTACCTAGGGACATTGTTGCCAGGGTGTTGATGAGAAGATGGTGGTTAACCATGTCAAAAGCCTTTGACAGGTCCAAGAAAAGGTCTGAAGATAGCTTGTTACTGTTCCTGTTATAGTTTATTGCATTAGAGAAGGTGAGGAGAGCTATGGTGGTACTATGATTTGGTCTGAAGCCATCCTGGGAGTTAGCCAGTAGGTTGTTTTGGGTTAGAAAGTTCAGGATTTGTTTATGGACGCATTTTTCTATTATTGTTGTCAGAGGTGATAAGATGGCTATGGGTCTATAATGGGATAACTCAGTAGAGCTACCACTTTTATGGAGCGGAATGACATGAGATATTTCCAGATAGAGGGGACTGAGGCTTCTGATATGGACCGATTAATTAGAATGGAAACAGGCTACCGTTTTATAGGATTATAAAATGAATAGATGATATTTTAGTTAAATCATTGGATTAATGCTTATTAAGCATAGTAAACATGCCTCGGTATATACTTTTGGCTGAGCAGCTGTCCAGTTAGCTCCTAATTCAATGTCATGTGACCTAGAATTCTAATAATATGTTTCTTAGAATATATACAGTTTGACATTCTGTAGTAGTTTTTAATGAAACCTTAATGCTATTCCTTGATTGGATTAAAAGTAGTCTGGCTTTAATTTATCCATACCAGCCATACCAAATGATAGTGTCAGGCAATGTACTTTGGTAAACCTCAAAAAAAAAAAAAAAAACACTAATATTAGATAATCAAACTCTTGAATAGGTATCTTCATACAAAGATCTAGGTATTATATACCCTCAGACTTCTTACACTTCTTATTGAGCAGACAAAAAACATGATTAGAAACATGCTGAAATTCAGTTAGGTCTATTGTTTAAATATATAATGTCTGCAGGATCAGTCAAGTCTTGTTAATTATATATTACTTACAATCAATTTCAGAATATAGCATCACATTTTGTATTTTTACTAGAAAATAACTGAACACAATCGTGTCTATCCAGAGACAGTTTGTAAAAGAATTCCATCTATTTGGAATACTTTACTCTCTTTCACACAAATTGTAGCAGAAGCCTATGATAACAACCTACTTCTTTCCTGTCTATTCCTTGATCTCTCAAAGGCTTTTGATACTATCTCCCACTCTAAACTGTTAAGTAAACATTTTGGCCTTCACCTGTCTACCCACTCTATAGCCTGGCTCTCTAGTTATTTATCTAATAGACTACAATCTATATGCTGGCAAGCTGTCACCTCCCCATTTCTGCCTGTCTACACTGTTGTCCCTCAAGGCTCTATTTTGAGTCCCCTTACACTCTGCTACTAACCTCTCAACACTCTTACAATATTCTGATGATTCCCCCCTTATCATCACTGCCCACAGTATCCCTGAACTCCTTTCTCTTACCCAAGACACATTATTTTCCATTGAAACTTGTCTCACTGATAATCAGCTAATATTAAATCCTAAAAAAACAGACTTCTACTTTTTCTTCCTAAGACACTATCACAACATAAATCATCTTTCATCATCACCTCTCTTAACAATACTATCATCAGACTGGAACCACACTAAATTACTGGGCATCACCTTCGATGAGGAAGTAAAATTCAACATACATATCAATCAATGCATAAAAAAAAAAAAAAAAAAAAAACAACAACCAAAAACTTGGCCTCCTGTACCATAATTATAAATTTCTTTCTCCCTCCTCCAAACCCTCCCTAGCCATGTTCCTCCTCTTACCCTGTCTTCTGTATGCTGCTCCTGTCCTTACCAACCTCCAGTCATCTCTTCTCAGCAAACTAGGGCAAACCTACAATAAAATAGCTAAGTTTGTATCCAATCTCCCCTACAAAACCTACCACTGCCTTGTTCTAAAGTCTTTGCAATGGCCTGAATTCCCCAAACAACTGCTCCTTCCTCAACTTCATGTAACACACTTTATTCTTTATAACTCCACCTCCTGCCCCTCTGTCTCTAATATTGTACCACTATACAACCCACCTCATCTTTGTACATCTGACAAACAACTCCTGGAGATCTACAAACCCACAAAAAATATTGGGAAGTCACTATACAAGTACTCAGTAGCCAGCTCCTGGAACTCCCTCCCACATAATATAAGAAATATCCCCTCATAAGACCCAGTTCAAACTTGAACTTCTACAAAACACCTGGTCCTGTTACTGTCAAGCTACAGCCTGATTCTAATTACCCTCCTCCTAAATCCACTTTCATCTCTTATATCCGTCTCTTTCCTCAGTTCTTGCTCCTCTCCATAGTGCTAATACTACTACATGTCGACACCATCTTTCTTCTAAATAATCCTTTGCATCCAGATTACCTTGTTTTGTTGTTACTGTATAGATATACACTGAAACATGTACAAAACTGTTAAATAAGTTAACTTCACTTTGTTGTATATATTCTTGTTATATGCCATTTGTGATGTAAATTTTTTTCTTGAATGACTACTATTGTAACTGGAGCTTTTCTCTGTGGGTCTCCACTGGAAACAGGTCTTTGGCTCAGCTGGACCTACCTGGTTAACAAATGAAAATAAATAAATAAAATTTGGGATTTGTGTTACAAAGAAGTGCAGAAAAACATTATTTATTTAGCTTACTTTATAGAAAATTTTGGGGCAAAGCAATTCCCATATACAAAGTATATTAAGATGAGGTATTACAGTATTTATTTAATCTTTAGCTTTCGCCCATGATTGGCACCTGTAGTTGCCAAATCACTGGTCAAATCTAACCACTGTGCTGTAATATTAACTATATGTTCAAGACCCAACTACAACATAATTCTTCTATTTTCAGAGATTAATCCAAGGCAAATCTACTCCCATTAACTGATGACCTGATGAAATTCAAGCACTGTCCTCACTCCGATGACCCCACATTACATGCAGACTTACTTATGAACAGATTCTATGCTCAACTCCAGGCCTGCATTGAGATCTCATTCTCCATAAGGTATAAATATAGTATTTCATTTAAGAATAATCTCATTTGATGAACATCCAGTATTAACGAACTATACAATAAGTAGAAGAACCTCAAAGCATGTAAAGCAAAATGAACACCCTCTCATCTAAGAAAGAACTTTAAATGATTAACAAAAAACATAGAAACAAAATCAAATCCTTCAAAAACAAGAACAAATTGAGAATGGCCACCATCACTAAGAATAACCACAAAAGCTTCTTCACCTATTTCATGAACCTCAGAAATAGTATCTAACAATGTTCTGAGTTAATACAAAATAATAACACATACTCATCCCCTAAGGACACAGTTAACTGTTTTTTTCTTTGTATTTAGCTTTGGAGGACTTCACAAGACCTTTAAGTTGTTTGTTTAAGCTAGAGAAGGATTTCTTCCTATGCTAAGTCAGTTCTTTCTTGTTCTTGTACATTAGTTTCATTTTCTTGTTGTATAGCCTGTTTATATTACGGGTCCACCAGGGTGGCTTCTTTTTTTGGAAAGACCTAGTTTTAATCCAGTCACGTACAGCCAATTCTATTCAACTGGATTTGATCTTGGGGCCTCTGTTGTTTGGGATATACTTTTCTGAGGTGCAGGTCAAAACCAGTGGGCTATGGCTAATGAAGTTTGCAGATGACTGCAAGTTGGGTGCTGTCATCAATTTCCCTAGTGATGTGGACATCCTCCAAGAGGGTTTCACTCAAACAAATGACTGGTGCCAGAAACATGGCCTCAAACTGAATGATAAAAAATGCATCATCAATTACTTTGGGGAGAATAATGTCCCCAGCTATTATCACATTAATAACAAGGTCCTAAGCATGCAATCAATCGTGAGGGACTTGGGCACCCAGGTGGATAGCAAACTGATTTTTGACCACCATATTGCCTCTGTTGTACAGAAACCTTTCTACATGGCACACCTCATTAGTAAGGGTATCTCATCCAGGGAAAGGAGGTCATAACTTCCCTGCATTCTTTCCTTATAAGACCCATTATTGAGTACAATGCTCCTTTCGGCATGTACCTCACAAAGTACATGCAGCAGCTGGAGACACCACAAAGGTTCCTTACCAGTAGAATCCAGGGCCTCAAACATCTACCCTACACATCTAGGCTAAAGGCCCTGTCCCTCTACTCAGTCTCATACAGACTCCTCAGAGGTGACCTCTGTCTGGCATACAAAACAATCTCAGACTCCACCTTGATGTGACTGCTGCATATCCGCAAGTCAAGCTCTACTCGAGTAACTGGCACGCTCACCCTCAGCCTGGTCTGTGACATACAGAGGACTTGTTGGCAGGACAGATTTGTGTCACAGAGATTAGCCTTCTGTGGAACAGACTTCCTCTCCATGTAAAGCAGGTTATCTCATTAACCCTTTTAAGCACAATCTGCATAACTGGATGGGGAACAGAATATACACCCCTGGGATCCCACCTGTGACCCTGATGGACAGGGTCATCAGGTGTTGAATTGTTGGAATATGGGCTAAACTCTTGGCTAAGCTTGTAAGGGCCTTGGGGCCAATAGCTTAGTTACTTCCTATGATCCTATAAGTGATTATACAGGGCATTGGTGTAAACCTCTGCATAGGAATCCATGTTATCTGCATTTGACAGGGCTTTGAAACTTTTTTATACCATCACTTATTAGGAGGTAATTTGTCTTAGAAAAATTCTTAAGCATTTTTTAGATTGATGGAGTATCTAGTCTTATAATTACATCAAACAAGACTGATTTTTGTTCTGATCTTACCAAGATGCACATCACATGGGGTAGGTGCAATGTTCTCCCATCTTAGTGAGTACTATGTCCAGGACATTTGAGCTTCTTATGAGTTTGCTGACTAGCTGTTCTAGAGTATTTGCAATGACAAAGTCCAAGACCCACTGAGCCAGCATGTTTGTAGTTGTGTATGTTTCCCAGTCTGTGGTAGTATAATTAAAATCATCCATGAATAAGGTGTTGGGGTGTATGGTAAGTGACTACAGTAAGCTCTGGCTTTCGGTATGTTTTTCTTGTTTCATGGTGTGGGGGCCTATAGCTAGCCATGATGTGGTAGGGGGCTTTGCCTATAGTTAATCAGATATGGAGTAGCTCAAGAGAGTCATACTGTTTGACCAGTCTTGAGGTGTACTTACCCTTAATGAAGATTGATTCACCTCTTCATTTGATTATTTCAAGCTCAGTTTGTGGTCTGAACATACAGAAGGCATTGTAGCCCTGCATGACAGGGGTGATCTCCACCACTGAACAATGTCTTAGTGGCTGCACAGATATCAGCATATTACAAAGTGATGAGTACTTCCAGGGAGTGCAGTTTCTCATTTAGACTTCTAGCATTAAGTAGAAGTACCTTGAATTTATCTAGAGAGGATTTTATTATGTTAGGAGGATGGTTATTTTGACACTGCCTAAAAAAGGCACAATTTGAGTCTCTAATGCCTTTGCCAGTATCAGAAAACCTACAGGAGACATGTGCAGACTATATCTGGCAAAGCGGTGTGGCCTATTTGCTATGTCTTCCCACACTGACAGATATCGGATCCCTTTGGAATGACACCAGAAGCTAAGCCAATTATTAATGTCAATCATTTTTTGTTTGTATTGTGGCATCATCCTTGGAGAAGGTAGAATGTTGCTTAAGGCTAGGCTCATACTTGCTTGTGACACATAATCCGAGAGTTCAGTCATTTCTCTCTTCATATAGTCCAGTGAGCTACATCTCAGGTCATTCACCCCCAGATGGACTATGATGGAACCATACTGGTACTTGTGGTTGAGTGGATCCTGGCACCTGACAGGCAGGTAACCGTAACCCTCTCCTTATCCACCCTGGTGAGGGGAACATCTATTGTCTCAAAATGAAGTCACATATGACCAATATATTAGGTTTTGTGGTGGTATACCTTATGGCTTATTTGTTGAGACAGGGAGTGGTGTTATGTGTTATTATGTTTTTTGGGTTTTTTTTTTTTTTTTTTTTTTTTTTTGCATTGTTATGTGTATAAGTGGTTTCCATTTGGGACACCTGTGATCTTTTGGTAAGTTATTAGTGAGTACCTCTGCATTTATGGGTTTATTTGTCATGCATGAATATAGTGTGGGAAGTGAGTGTATGTGCTGACAATTGGTTTGGCATTCAACTTGCCTTATGTGAGAGTCTTACCTCCAATTTCATAGTGTAACTACATCTCTTACATAAAGTGTTTGTTTGTTTCAAGAGTAAGTTGTTATCAGTATACATGAGACAATTGCTATATTGCCTCAGGATGCCCATGTCTATCAGTCTGTCCAGAGAGAGGATGGGAAACTGCCTGTCCATGATAGCAGACTCATGTTGTATGTTTTATTATGGAAGGGAATTGGTTAATGTGACAGGACTGTGCTGGCAGTGGTGAGATTACAAGAGTGACCTATACTTTGTGTAGGCTAAGGCTGATCAATAAGGCAATGCTGCTCATTATGTAACTGAGTTGCTCCTAGCAGCAGAAAAGCTTGGAAGGGTTTCACTGACAACTGTTTAGGGAAAAACTGAACTTCTAGGCTTTTTGTGTCTGTACAATGGCACTGCTAACCACTGCTGCTTAAAGAGCAGCATCACACAAATGCAAGGCTTAAATATTAGCAAAAAGAAACAAGTTTTAAACTAACTACCAATCAGGCAAGCACACAATAAGCCTTACACCAGAAATCCCCAACTCAGATAGGTTAGATCAGCACACTTCTGCCACAAGGGTGCAGAAAAACACCTTAATGTAAAATAGGTGGTTTGGAGTCCAACTGTAACAAGACCACACAAACTCCCTACAACAGCCCTACAACTAATAAATACAATGTAATACAGTGCAATTAACTACATAAAGCAGCTGCAGACAATATTGTTTTTGAAACTGCTAAAGTACAGTCATAGTATATAATAAAATAAGTGCAAAAATATGCTTAGAGCCATTTTGTGTGTTTCCCAGCTCAGATAGACCAGGTGAACACCTACTGCCACTGCTAGATGAATAATCTGAATCCTCCTAATGTAACAGTACAGTAAATGAGTATCCAGAGTGAAATGCTTCCACAAACAAACTTAAAAGATATGAATCACTGCCACAAGCAAACTTAAAGATATGGGTACAGCAATGTACTTTAATTTATAAAAGTGTGATTATTCACTAAAAGTCTTCCATTTTTATAAATGATCCAAGAGCCACTCAATTGTATGGAATTTACAAAGGCTCTAAAAACAAGACACGCTGATTATTAATAAGACCTCCAGCCAGTAACACTACATGGAGAAATCTCAAGTGTTTCCCCAACTTAAACAGACCAGGCAACCTCCTAGTACACTAGATGGAAAATCCACTGACCTCTTTATGTAAATCATGTGATTGACAGAGTGTAAAAATACACTACTTTATCCAACAGCAATCTAGATAATGAATTCAGGGCAAGTAAATCAGTGGAACAGACGATGAGAGGCAAAATGCACTTCTTCAATATAAGCACAAGGAAAAGAAAATAAATAATTCAAGATATCAACAGCAGTGTAGAAATATAAGAGTTCATTAAGCTCAATTTACAGTCTAGGTGGGCAGCTTAAAATCACCAGACTTAAAAAGTAGGTCAACGAAGGGGAGAGTGGGTGGGAAAACTAGCAGGGAATCACTAGCAGTGTTTTAGTTTAAGAAGGCTTGAAATATTTTGAGAAAAAGAAGGCCCAAATGTTTGCTGTGTATTTAAGTATCACTCAAACAATCTAACCAATGAAAAAACATGTGAAATGTGCAACCTAGCTAACTTAAGTGTCTATCTATCACATAGAACAGAAACACTGGGTAAATCAGATTTCTTAAAATAGAAAACAAAATGGAGCAGGTAAAATGGAAAGCAGCTTTATCACTCACAGACAAGAAAATACAGGTTTATTTTCCTCACATAGCAGAGAATCACCAGCAGTACTTTAGTTTATGAAGGCTTGAAATATTTTCCGAAAAAAGACAAAGGCCCAGAAATTCACCATGTATTTAAGTATCACTCAAACAATTTAACCAATGGGAAAAAAACATGTAAAATATGCACTCTAGCTAATTTGTTTATCTCTCACATAGAAGAAAAATGCCAGGCCAAGTAGACTTCTTAAAACAGAAAACAAAATGGAGCAGGTAGAACAAAAAGCACATTTGTCACTCACAGACAAGAAAATATAGGTTTACTTTCCTCACAGAGCAGATAATCAGCAGCAGTGCCTTAGTTTGTGCAGGCTTGAAATCTTTTCAGAAAAAGACAAAGATCCAGAAATTCAATGTAAAAAAAAAAACTACCAGGGAATGGAACATACTAGACATTGTTTGTGTTCCTAAAGAATTTACTGTTACTTCAAGTCAAGTTGTACTGCCATTGATGGGCAATGATCATGTGGTTATTAAAGTTAATTTGTTTCCAGATAATCCTGCCAAACTGAAATCTAGACCAATGCACAGAAGATTACAGATTATGTGAAAGCAAAATAGTCACTTTGTAAAACTAACTGGAATAACGTGTTCAGTGGAAAAACTGCAGATGGAATGTTGAAAGTTTTGAAAGAGAAATTTAGTCCAAAAAATAAAAAAAAAATCTTAACATCAGGATCTAGGAAAAGAACACCAGGGGGTTGTGCTTCCATAAGAACAAGATACCTGATTAAGGTGAGAGAAAAATATAAGAAATGGAAGAGAGATTGAACTGCAAGTTTGAAAACTGAAATAAACAAGCTGGACAAACAAATTAACCGCAGTGTAATACAAGATCAAGAAAAAATTGAAGAACATTTATATTAAGATATTTAGCATAATAAGAAACCTTTTTATAGATGCATAAGAAGTGGAAGGAGTAAATGCATACAAATTGATAAAATGTGTGTAAATTCTAAAATTTATTTTCAGACAGAACAGATTATATATATAAAATAGTGTGCATAACACTTTGGCTCCACAAAGGGGTTGATAAATTGTCCTAGTGACATCCAGGTAACCTCAGATACTGGAATCAAATTAGATTATATTGAAAAAGAATTGCACAAATTGAATCCAGACAAAGCCCATGGAGGATACAGAATTAGTAATAATGACTGAGAACACTTCAGCAAGAACTTGCAGTACCATTAAATCTGTCATTTACTAAGTCATATTAATATGGTGAGATTCCTCATGATTGGAGGCATGTGCTTATTAAACCTGTCTTCAAGGGAAAGTGGAGTAGGACAAAGTCAGAGTCATATCAACCCTTACGTCTACATTCATGTTGTGTAAAAATAATGGAGAAGGTAACATTGAATAAGTTATTGTCAGAACTGAATATGTTGGGACTTGAAACCACATATCAGCATGCATATGCTGAAAATAGATGTATTACCACCTGTAACATGATGTTCTATAACAATATAATTGCAAATATGAATGACAATTGTGCTCTAATGCAATTTATATAGATTTAATTTCAGTATTTAATAGAGTTATACAGAAAACACTGATAAATAAATTAGAACGACTAGGTATTGATGTACTCTTGAGATGTATAGCTGTGTGGCTTACAAATAGGACACATCAAGCATCATACGGCAATTGGACAGGTGAAATTCTTGGTTGCATTCAGGGTGTACCACAGGGATCTGTTCTAGGCCCTTACTTGTTTAGATTGCATTTTTCAGACCCAATGTTTTCATCTGAGGTGTTCTACATATGCAAATGATCTGAAATTGAGTAAACTGATTACATGTGTTACAGATATGGTATGTCTGCAAAAGAACTTGACTAAATTGACCATGTGGGTACAGAAGAATAAGATCTTATTCAGGTATATAGGGCATTTAGAGACAACTATTTCTGGAAATGATTGGGGTTATCATAAATACTAGAAAATCATGAGACAACCTATGTAAAAGAATTGAAGATAATGTGCCACAAGAAGATGTGATAGACCTTTCTATAGAATGCCCACAGGGAATGGAAAGCAAAAACATTTGCCCTCAGTTTAGAAGAAAATGAGCTAAGAGAAGAGTTGCTTGAGTTAATAGAGAGAGACAGACATATTAAGTTTGATGAAAGCAATAGAATGCAGAAGGTCAATAAAACTCAAAAGGTCAGAACTTTGATAAAATGAATGAACACAGTAATTATGACTTTCCATAGAGATCCTTGCAATATAACAGAAGTAAACAGGATATATAACTGTGCAGCTAAATTAATAACTGATAAAGTTCTACTAGAAGAACACAGGGTAGTAAGGGAGAGAAAGGGGAGAATTTGAATGCCATTATGGAAGTATTGAATACAGAATACTATAAAACAACTAAGGCAAGAAGTATCACTGTTAGAAGAATATAGAAGAGGGAACAGATAAAAATACTTAGAAAGACAGATGGGATAAAAGCAACACACAGTACTAGAACAGACCAGGATCTATCATGCACTATCTGAAATAACAAACTAAAAATTTCAGCACAGGCGATAGAAGATACACAGATAAATATAAACAAAAAGTTCAAAATAAACAATTTATTGATGACCCAAAAAAGTTTTGTAGGGAACTGGGAAACAAGGTAAAAGAAATTGAAAGATCACCAAAAAAGAAGAAATAGATACGTTTTGGAGAAGTATTTATGAAGTTCCTGTGGAGTGTAACAAAGATGCTAAATGGATAGAAGAAGTAAAAGAAAGAATAAGAATTTTAAAGGTACAGGATATGAAATGGGATGAAGTAACAGCCAGAGAGATTGAAACAAAGTTAGGAAAAGCCTGTAACTGAAAAACCCCAGGCCCAGATGCAGTACTTAACTTCTGGTTAAAAGTATTAACATCTTTGCATGAAGATTTAGCTATGAGTAAGGACTATTTATATGTGCACCCTGAAGACTCCAACCTGGCTAACAACAGAAAAACAATGTTCCTACTTAAGACTGAACCTGCAAGGTACCCTAAAAACTATAGACCAATAACTTGCCTTCCAATGAAATATAAACTATACACTGGAATTGATGCCAACAGAGTTTATAGTCATTTAGAAGAAAACTCAATTATGTCAGTAGAACAAAAAGGCAATAAAAGAAAGTCATATGGAACAAAGGATCATTTGTTGTTAAATAAAGTCATAGTGGAGAACTGTAAAAAGGGGAACAGTCTAAGTATGGCATAGATTGACTAAAAAAAAGCATTTAAGAGTATCCCACATTCATGGATAATAGAGTGCTTAAAATGTATAAGATGCACCCTACACTGATCCACTACATTACAGTGACCATGAAACAGTGGCAGACCACTTTGCAATTAAGCCATGATAAAGGGCAACTTACAATTCTAGGGATAAAAATTCAAAGGGGGATATTCTAGGGTGACTCTCTGTTACCACTGCTATTCTGCCTTGCCCTTAACCCAATGAGCTGTCTGGTTAACAGCTTAGGTCATGGCTATAATTTAGCTCCTAGAAAACAACAAAGTATAAAGACTTTTCATCCTCTCTTTGTCAATGATTTAAAACTATATAGCTCATCAGATGAGGAACTGAAAGTACTTCTGCAAGTTGTCAAACTTTTTCAGATGGTATAAGAATGTCATTTGGTCTTGATAAATGTGCAAAAGCAGCCTTTAAATCAGGAAAACTACAGCACCAAGAAAACATCAGTTTGGGATAAAAATGTGATATAAAATAACTTTATCAAGAGGGAGTGTATAAATATTCGGGAACTGATGAATGATCAACAATAAAACATGAACAAATGTTAATAAAACTTAGTAAGGTATACTTTAGAAGACTTAAATTAGTCCTGAAAACAGATTTGACATCTAGGAACAAAATCCAAGTTATAACCTAATTTGCTCTTCCTGTCCTAACTTAACAGTTTTGAAATGATTGACTGGCACCAGAATGTGTTGGATAGATTAGACAGGAAAACAAAAGGGATGCTTCATGTTCACCAAATGTTTTATAAAAATCAGTGCATACCAAGATTATATATTTCCTGTTCCAAAGGTGGGATGGGCTTCCTTGAAATTGATTATATGTATAGATCTGCAATCGTGGCACTGCACACATATGTGCTGACCTCACAAGACCCAAATATAGTGAATGTTTTGAAACATGAGGAAAACAAATCTAAGATGACTTCCCTACTTAGGCTAGCACAAGCATATCGGCATCAAGCAGGAATGGTAATTAAACCAGAAGTCAATAAGGCAGCAACTGAATGTGCCAAAAAACAAAAGAAAGAATATAAGATGAAGGACCAGATGAGAAGGCAAGAAATGTGGAAAATGCATAAATATAGAAGTGTAGAAAACATATGGAAGAATACCATGTTATTCAGGAGCAAATGCAGTGATGGTTAAGGAGAGACAAATTCAAAACAAGACATGAAAGGCCGATATTGGTAGTCCAAGATAGTGGCCTATGTATACATTGGTTTGCAAAGTCCATTGAATATGTGGGGGAAATAGACAAATGTAGGTTTTGTAAACAGAATTGGAAACAGTCACACACCTCATTGCTGGTTGTGACATAATAATGGCAGAAGGACTGTATACGGAAAGGCATAATAATGTGGCAAGACTGTTGCACTGGGGATTGTGCAAACATTATGGTAAGAAGTGGCTGAAAAGCACTGGAAACATGAGCCACAAAGCATCATAGAAAACGATGAAGTTTACATCACATGGGATTACTCATACCAACAGTTAAAAGATAGATGCTCGAAAACAAGATATAGTGATCCATGAAAGGAAGACAAAAGTAGCATTGATCACTGAAATCACCACACCCAGTGACTACAGTCTCTTGCATACAGAGAGAGACACAAAGTCATATCATATCATGATATGCAGGCAGAAACAAGAGCAATGTGGAAGGAAGATACCCAGACAGTTTCAATAGTAGTAGGAGCAATCAGTCCTATAAAAAAAGAATCTACAATCGTATTTAGATATGTTACCAATTCATGTAACCCCATACAAATTGCAGAAATAGTCATTACTTGGCACATTGTGGGTGCTGCGAAGAACACTTCTGGCTGACATCAAAAATTGAAACAATACTAATTTTATGAACTTTAATTGTACTTTGACTTAGGAATGGGGTCCATTCCCATCATAGTACTAGAAACCCAAAAGACTTGGAGTAATTAAAAAAAAAAGATCCTATAGGAATGAGAAGTGTACTAACTGGTTCTCTGAGAGAGCAGCTGGTGCATGTAACAGACAACCAAATTACATGAAAGCAAGTACTGGTTTAGATGTTTTTAAGAACAGCATGGACACTTATTATGGGAACAATTGTTTTGGTATATTGGCAGGCTAGAAGGGCATTAATGCTTGTGCTTGAAATATTTGTATGTATGTAAGTATCACTCAAACAATTTAACCAAAGAAAAAACATGTGAAATGTGCAGTCTAACTAATTTAATCTATCTCTCACATATATCAAAAATACCAGGAGAAACAGATTTCTTGGAAAAGAAAACAAAATGGAGCTAGTAAAACAGGAAGCAGCTTTATCACTCACAGACAAAAAAATATAGGTTTAGTTTCCTCACCCAGTAGGTAATCAACAGCAGTGTTTATATAAGCCATTAGTTTCCTGCAAAGAGATTTCCCTGTGGATAACCCAGGTGTATGGAATCAACAAGATGCAAAATCAGTTTTACTTCCTTTGTGAAAGTGTGACTCTATGGCAGTCCTCAGTCATGTACTCTAGAAGACTCTTTCAGAGTCTGCCTGTAGCTGTGCAGTTTAGATGACTGCCTCTGTATGACTGAAGAAAAAAAGACTGAATGAACATATCAGGCACAAGTCTCTGCAAAATAAATCTCTTGTAATGAAGAAGGAAATGCCTGTCATGTCATTGGTCTCTGCTATTGATGACATGTAACTCTTTTCAGTGGCAAACCTTTGGAATGCAACTTGTTTCTTTCTGCTCAGTTTTATTGCTCTTAGATAGAAATATATATTTTTTCAGAGATAGAGGATAGATTTGTAAACATTGAGACCTCTTCCACATCCTGTGACTTTTATTCCCTTTTTGCCCTCTAGTCACTTTAATTCCAGAAAGCAGGACAGTGTCTAAATTACCTGTCCTGCTATGAGGTCCATTTTGGTTCCACTTTGTCTGCATTCTTTTTGATGAGCTGAAAACATACACAAGTACAGAGGGCCGAGAGACCTCTATTCTCTGCAAGGAAATTAATTCTTTTAAATTGAATGCATTTCTTGCACCTTGTTTTTACTCTGTCTATTACACACTGACTCATTATATATCAGGAAATTAGCAAGGTTAATACACAGTAACACATGAAGGCTGAATTTATAAATTCAGTCAATAGACAGTAACAATGGCACTGTGCAAGCAACACATAATAATATACTTACAGCATTAAAAATAGTAGTAACAGCAGTAAGAATAATACATAGCTCCCAACCTTCCCTATCCAAAATAGGAACACTACCACTCATAATGTGAAAGAAAGAGGAAAAATGTGGAACACTTGCTAACAGTTTACTAACAACTTCAACTAGGAAGCTCATAGGATGGTTAAAATGTGTTATTTTTACTTATGGAAAAGTCTTTTTAAAGACAATATGATTTAGTTCTATTTACCACAGAAGATAGTTACAAAAAGTGTGACAGACATTTTCAACGTGGAACTTCGAGCAACAGCAACATCAAAATTTTAAGACCCCAAATGAGGAACATTCCTCATAATGAAATACACTTGAAAGGAATGGGATAACATTGATAAAGGATACCATGGGTTCTTCGCTAGAAGAAGATGTCAAAAATAATTATCCAGCTTTATGACTGGGCTACAGAAAGCTTAAACATTAGAGTGCAGTAGATGTGACCTCTTTCAAATTCAAAGTCTCTTTTGCAGCCATATAGGAGGCTGCTAGAAAAAACTGTAGTGGATGGAGGAAGGATCAAAATTAAGGAACTTAATGGTGGCATTATTAAAAGACAGGATATAGATAGTTCCAATGAGGTGGACATCTAGAATTAAGAAGGTGAGTAGTTGAATACCATAGTGCTTGGTTGTGTGTCTTGTTCCAAAAATATGTTTGTTTCAGAGATATGTGGGAGAGCAGGGGACAAGATCAATCTCTTTCCCAATGACATAAAGTTAAATACAAAGGCAAATTGGGAGAAAAGTCTAAGAAGTAATGACCAAGTGTAGACAAAACAAAAGTGCTACAACCAAGCCAAAACAATGGTGGTGTGAGATATCAGGAAGTGAAAGTGACAGCAATAGAGTTGGAAAGGAATCTAATAACATCCCCCACACTTGGCTTGGACTAGATGGAGTAGAGTAAGAGTGCAATGATTGCAGCAAACTAAATGTTGGGGAATGTATCTTCAGGAGAAGATACTCCAGAAACAAATAGGTAATGCTACTTTTATGTTAGTCCCTTTTCATGTCATATCATGGCTATTGTGTAGGAAGAAATTCTATGTTTATATTATGCCCTTTTCAGGTGATTTCATGACTTATGTGTAGTGTTCTCAAGGCTATCATCTGCAAGGGCTATCAGATTGCTCGAAGAAGTCAAGAGTAAAGGCATAGAATGATGCACTGGATGGAGGAAGAATGATATAACCAGACAGTAGCTGTTAAAACTGTTCTTTCTCAAGACCAAAAGAAAAGCAAGAAATATAATATGGACTTGCAAGATTATGTCTGAGGGATCTGAATGGGTTACCTTGAAAAGAAAAAGGGCAGAGATTGAAGGAGGACCACGGGCACCTGATTATAGGGATAAACCACTCCTGGATCAGTGATAACATTGCTTTGTAGAAAAGGTAGTGGACCCCTAGAATCAGATGCCAGAATGCATGTTGGAGATGGACTCTACAGATAATTTCAAATAGAGAAAACAGGAGGACAGATTAATTGTTCTTACAGTTTATTCTACTGTCAGGCAAGTATAATATACCACACCAGGGCTGTTAAAGAGAATAGTGCTTTAGTCATCATGCTCCCTACCAGCCACATGGTAAAAGAAGTTTCTTAAAAGGATGCATTCTGGATAATTAGTTAATTAATCTTTCATATAAGTACAGAAACTAGAATTTTATATAAAGAAATAGCCAAAGTCACGGTTTTCACAGTTACAAGTAAATCATTTCACATTATAACCTAAGTAATTTACAAGTCAAGCTAAATATTCCAGTCCTTATAACAAACTAAGAATGCCAGTGAGGCCATGATAGAGATACTAGAAAACGAGTACATGAACACAAGACAATTTGTCTAGGTGGCATTTCACTACCATATACAGCACATGGATCATCGTAGAGAACAAACTTCTTTAACCTATTTGTCTTTATTCTGGCATAAACAAATGCTCTGTTATGACAATATGTGAATTCCATAAGATTTGCAGTGTGCACATATCCAGAGGGGGCTGTGATATCGTCCACTTTTATTTTATTTATTTATTTAGTTTACATTTGTTGACTAGGATAGTCCAACTGGATACATGTCCATTTTCAGTGGAGGCCCGGGGAGAAAAGCTCCAACTTACATAAAGGAAAAGTATTACAAGAAAAGCACCATTTACAACTTCATATAACAAGCAAGTTATACAGTCCAACAAATTGTAGAATTACTTGAGGCTATAAACAAACAGAATTCTGACTCAGCTAAAGTTGCAAAGAAATATTTTTAACACACAATTTTAAAGCAGGGAGATAACCAGGACTAGAGCAAGGATGCAACCAGTGTAATTTGAGATACAGTTTGAGACTTTTTTTGAATTGGGCTAAGGAAGGTTCCAGAGTAAGGTCAGCAGGGAGGGAATTCCAAGTTTTACCAACAGAGTTTGCAAACAGAGATTTACCAGCTGAATTATTGGGTTTGAATGTTTGTACCAGCAGTCTGTTGGATAAGTGAAGTGATTTAAGGTTGCTATATGCGATGATTATATTTTTAAGTGCTAGCGTATTATCTGGTTGGTTCAGTATTTTATGTGCCACTGTAAGCTGGTTATACTGAAGTAGGTCTGGCAGTTCTATCCAGCTGAGGTGTTTTAGATTGTAACAGTGGTGTGTCCTGTAGGGCATTCCAGTGGCAAACCTGGCAATGTGATTATAGAAGCTAGAGAGTTTGCTAAGATCATACTTACTTAGGTTGGTGAGCAAAGGGGGGGCATAAAGAAGGGTAGAACATAGGTGAGAGTGGGCAATGACTGTTCTGGCAGGTGGAGTTAGGAAAGACTTAATCCTGTACAGTGAGCCAAGTTTTTTTATTAATGGTTATAATGGTTTGATTGACATGCATGTCAAATCTGAGGTTATCAAAGATAACTCCAAAGAGTTTTGTATAGGCATCTGGGGAGATGATGGTACCATTATTAGATTTTATGGTGAAGGATAGGGCTGAGGACTTACGAGTAGGGGAGAATAGTAACAGCTTTGTTTTGTTAGGGTTTAAGATCAAGCAACGATCAGAGAGCCAGTTTTCAACTGTATTGAAAGTATTCTGGGTTATTGTAAATAGATTTTTTGGAGAGGTGTCAGAGCAAACCAAAGTGGAGTCATCTGCATATTGAATGCAGGATGTGTCCAGAATGGCTGTGTGGAGATCATTAATAAAGACTGAGAAGAGAAGGGGTCCTAATATGAAGCCCTGGGAGACTCCTATGGTATTAGGTAATAGGCATGAGATTTTGTCCTGCCATAGTAAAGCCTGCTATCACCCAGATCAGACTGAAACCACTGGAGAGCGTGGTTATCTAAGGAAATGTATTTCAGTGTTTGGATGAGTAGTTGGTGGTTCACCATGTCAAAAGCCTTAGAAAGATCCATAAAGATGGCTGAGGATAATTTGTTATCATTTCGGTTCTGATTAATAACATTAGAGAAAGAGAGGAGGGCTGCGGTCGTACTGTGATAAGGTCTAAAGACTGGAATAACATTGATTCAACAAAATTACTAAGGAGATTTTTCACAACGTATGTTCAGAAATAACAATTGATTCAAGTCATATGTGTTCCTAAAGAAATTACTGTTACTTCATATCAACTTTTTCTACTGTTGATGTGCAGTTATCATGTGGTTATAAAGGTTAATTTGCTGCTAGATAATTCTGCCAAACTGAAATCTAAACTAATGCACAGAAGATTAATAACGGATTATATGGAAGCAAAACAGTCACTATGTAAAACTAATTAGAGTGATGCATTCAGTGGAAAAACTGCAGAAGGAATGTGGAATGTTTTGAAAAAATAATTGTTTGAATCCAAAAAAAAAAAGTTAACATCAGGATCTAGGCTCACAGTATCAGGAGGATATATTTCCATAAGAAAAAGAAACTTGATAAAGGTAAGAGAAAAAAAATATAAGAAATGTAAAAGAGGTTGAACTACAACTTTGAAAACTGAAGTAAACAAGCTGGCCAAACAAATTAATCATAGTGTGAGACAACATCAAGAAAAAAATGTATGTAAAGGTATTGAGCAGAATAGAAAAACATTTTATAAATACATATGATGTGGAAGGAGTAATGACATACAAATTACTTAACTATTCTGGGGATTTAATTAAATCCATATAGGAATAGTGGAAGGCCTGCACCGAAGGTACCATGCCTGTGTATGCAGATCCCCCTCTTCAGCGCACCTCACATATTAATGAAGGAGTGTTACTGAGGGACAGCCGTGTAACATGGTTAGTGAATCATTGCATGGAGTGTGTTACTGTGTCTGGAGATGAGAAACACCCCCCTGCACTGTCAAAGTGCCAGATAGCAATGTATGTATATGTAATAAAAAAGTGAATTTGCTTTAAATTTTTTTTGTGTGTGTTTGCCCGGCACGGCGCTTAGCAATGGACACATGCCAGATATCTAAAAATGGAAACTGGATACATTTAATTATTTAGGAAAGGTCAAGTTTAAGCATAGCTGAGCGGGTCTGTCTGGCACGCAGTGGTGCTTAGCAGTACTTAAACATAGTGGAGAGATATATGTAAAAGTATAACAGTAGTTCACATGGCCATGTAGCCAAATTTTTGGCTGGGAACCCGTTTTCAGCGGAAGCCTGGGGAGATAAGCTCCACAACATAGAGTACAATGTAGTCAGGGGACTAAAAACAAATATGAACCAATACATATTAAATAGAATCAACAGTACAGAACAGCGTTTACAGTATTGAGGAATCAGACTACACTTTGGTGTATAAGATATAATGTTAAAGCTAGCTAATAATTTACATTTGTTACTGGGGGGATTTTTAAAGAATACACATTGATTAGGAAGTGAGAAAAGACAGATAGCTTTTTACTGGATAGAATTGTGAGAAAAGTATTAGTAAGCAGAAGAGGGCAAGACAAAGAAGAATGCAGAAGTGGAAGTAGAAGAAATGATTTTAAGCAGGAGTAGACCGCTACTGATGCACAAAGAGAGAAAATACTCTGGTCTGTATGTATGGGAAAGGGCAAGGTGGTGCAGAAAACATTAGGAATTAACTAGAGTGCACCAGTGGCAAATCCAGTTGTTTTTAAGGTGTTCTTTTAGTACTGATTTAAAAGCAGGATAGGAGATAGTGCTTTGAATGTTTAGTGGAAGTGAATTCCAGTACTTAGCAATTTTGTTTGAATAGAGGGAGTCTCTGTGGGTGTTATGAGACTGTGTAATTTTGAGCAGTGGTCTGCTTGTAGATCTGAGGGATCTGCTACTGACATATAGTTGGATCAGAGTTGAAATTGCAGGGCAGTCATTTGGGGTTTGAATAATTTTGTGGGTGAGGGTAAGTTGGTTTAGTGTTAAGAGGTTTGGGAGTTTGTGCCAGTTTAGTTGTTTAAGATCAGTACAGTGATGAGTTTTATGAGGGAGATTTGCAACAAACTTAAATATTTTGTTGTAGCAGGAATCAAGCTTTTGGAGGTTGGTTTTGTGTAAGTTGGTGAAATTTTAAGAGCAATTTAATACAGTAGATAGAAGCTGAGATCTGGCAGTAGCTAGCCTGGCTTGTGGTGTTAGATAGGTTTTGCTTTTTTGATTGTTTGGGATATATGAATGTCAAATTTTAGTGGGTCATCTATAGTAGTACCTAGGAGTTTGGCCTGGTTAGTTGGCTCAATTTTAGTGCCATTTGTGGATAGAATAGAGAGGGGGAGAGGGTTGTTTTTGTTTGATCTGTTTGTGAATATAAGTAACTTAGTCTTTTTAGGGTTAAGAATGACTTGGTGGCTAGTAAGGAATGATTCAGTTTCCTGAAATGCGTTTTTCATTTTGTGTTGGAGTTCTAGGGGGTGGGGGCTGATACAATAAGACTTTGAGAGAAAAATTGCAATAGATTCAAAAGACAATAATAAGGCCTTCTTCAGCTATGTTAGAAACCTGGGTGGGAACTCCCAGATATGCACAGAATTAGTCCAAAATGATACAAAAATCACTGAACCCACAGACATTGCCAACATACTGGCAGACAGGTTCAGTGCAAACTTCACCCCCCCCCAAAAGGAGAGATAACTATCCCAGCGGAGTGTAGCCTCCAAGACATCTCAAATGCGCAGGTGAAAGCTGCTCTCTCTAAAGCTAAAAACACAGCATCAATGGGACCGGATGGTGTCCCCGGCTGTGTGCTACATGAACTCAACAAGGAACTAAACCCGCATATAAGGCAGCTGTTTAATCTTAACCTTACCACAGGATACGTGCCCAAGGAGTGGCATACGGCAACTGTGATCCCACTCCACAAAGGCGGTGCCTCTATGGACCCTGGTAATTACCGCCCCATAAGCTTAACAAGCCTGGTCTGCAAAGCTATGGAGAGGATCATAATGGAACTCATAAACAAAGACATAGGGGACTTGCAGACATTGGACCCGACCCAGTCTGGCTTTGTCAAGGGCAGATCATGCCTTTTGAACTTGGTCGACTTCTTCAAAACAGTCACCAAGGCCATTGATGAAGGAAAGGCAGTCCATACAGCCTACCTTGACCTTGCAAAAGCTTTCGACACAATACCCCACTCGGGTATTATAGAGAAACTTACCAGCTTAAATGTAAACCCATATGTCACAAGATGGGTTACAAACTGGCTAAAGGACAGAACCCACAGGGTTAGAGTTGCTGGCGCCATGTCAGACTCCAAGCCAGTCACAAGTGGTGTCCAACAGGGCTCAGTCCTTGGCCCCTGTTGTTCGGCATCTACTTCTCAGAAGTACAGGCAAACATAGGAGGACTATGGCTGACAAAGTTTGCAGATGACTGCAAACTGGGCACCATAGTGGAAAGTACATCGGACACAGATATCCTTCAGAGGGGTCTCACGGAAACTGAAAACTGGTGCCAGAGCCATGGCCTGAAGTTAAATGCCAAAAAATGTATAGTCATACCCTTCAGGAAAAACAAGGTAACCCCAAGCTACCATATAGGTGGCAATCCATTAAGCACAGAAGAGGTTATCAGGGACCTGGGGACCCAGGTTGACAGTGGCCTTTCTTTTGACACTCACATTGCTAAAGTGGTTAGAAAGACCTTCTACATTGCCCACCTGATCATGAAGAGATTCACATCCAGATCAAGTGAGGTCATTGTTCCCCTGTACTCTTCACTTATCAGACCAATGATCGAGTACAATGCCCCATTCGGGATGTATCTCACCAGACACCTGCAGCAATTGGGGAGACCCCAAAAGTTCCTCACCAAAAGGATAAAGGGACTCCAAAATCTGTCATATGCTGCCAGACTGAAGAAACTCCAGCTCTATTCAGTCGCATACCGCCTGCTCAGAGGTGACCTGTGCCTGACATACAAGGCCATGTCCAACCCAGAATTAATGGACATGCTCCACCTCAAAAAATCCAAATCTACCAGATCCACTAGAGCAAGTGACTTAAACCACGGACATAAATAGGACATGCTGGAGGGATAGATTTATCACTCAGAGACTCCCTATGCTGTGGAATAAAATCCCAGTCCATATGAGGCAGAGCACCTCGCTGGCTCTGTTCAAGAGAAATCTTGACATGTGGATGGGAGATCGTAGGTTTATCCCGGGAATCATCTCTGTGTCATTGCTGGACAGAGGCACAACAAACTAATGGGCACAGTATTTTTTAACATAAGGGGTGGCGTAAGCCACAAAACTTTGGGCTAGGCTTATAAATGCCTTAGGGCAGATAGCCTACTATAAACCTATGAACCTATGAACCTATGAACCATGTTAGGGTAACTTGACTGAGGTTGTAAGTGGCAAGTTTGTTAAGAACGAGTTGGTGGGAGATGGTGTCCACAGCCTTTGGCATGTCCAGGAAAATGGTGGAGACTAGCTTACCATTGTTCATAAGGTGGTGAAAGGTGTCAGTGAAAGCTATTAGGTCAGTGTTAGTACTATGCTTGGGGCAGAAACCATGCTGGGTGTCTGCTAAAAGGTTATATGATGTAAGGTGGTTTAGAAGTTGTTGTTAAATACATTTCTCAAGGATCTTGGCTATGTGAGGGAGGATTGCTATGGGGCGGTAGTTATCAACTTCTCTAGAGGGGTCACCCTTGTGGAGGGGAATGGTGTGAGATATTTTCCAGAGGTGGGGTACATATTGTTTGGAGATAGAATGATTGATTAGTATTGAGATAGGGTAGGCAATAGATGGGGCTGAGATTTTTAGGAACTCATTTGATAGCTGGGCGGCAGCAAAGCAGCAGGGTTTTAGTTTGCTTAGAATATTTTTTATGTAGGATATGTCTTAATAGGTTTAAAAGAGAAGAATTCTGTTGTGCCAGATACTGGGGAGGGGATTGTGAGTGGTGGGTGTTGATGGCATTGTAGAAGGGTGGACACAGAGTTAATGAAGTATGAGTTAAACTGTGAGGCTAAGGGTTCAGAGGTATTTGATGTAGTAGGAGAGGGGGTGGTGGGTCTACCAGGGTTGAGGAGGTAGTTGATTGCTTGCCACAATTTTGTGGGGTTTGGATGTGCTTTTGTTGGGAGGATTGGAAGTAAATTGTTTATCATAGTTGATTTTTTTCTTAGTTTGGTTTCTGTGTTGCTGGTATTTGGTAAGCATAGTTTTGTCCTTAGATAATAGGTATAGGGCTCTGGTTTTGTCTCTTTTTTAATAAGTAGTTTAGTTTCAGGAGACAGCCATGGAAGTTGTTTTACTTTGGTGCATATTTTTCTGGTGGGGTCAAGGTGATTTAGGATTTCAAGGAATTTGTTGTTAAAGAGTTCTACTGCCTGGTCCAGTTGTAGGTATTTTCATGGTGAGCAGTTGCAATTTTGGAGTAGCTGATTAAATAGGTCAGGGGAGAAGTGTTTTTTGCTCTGGATGTATTTAAATGTAGTGTGGGTTTTGATTTGAAGTTTTTTTTCTTAGCAGAAATGTAGGGGTCTGGTCACTAAGATTAATGGGTAGACAGCTGGATTGATAACTCAGGTTTGGCTTATTTGTTAATATCCAGTCCTATAAAGATTGTTTTTTTATTGTGTTTATCTGCATGACTGGGACAATCTATAACCTGAGAGAAATTAAAGAAGTTGATGTAATTTGTAGGATTGTCAGAGATGCTGGAGAGATAGTCCAAGTTAAAGTCTCCTAAGATGATAGTTTCTTGGCAGAAAAAGGAGGAAGACCAAGAGAGGAGAAGTTCCATGCTGTGGAGATTGTTTCTAGGGGGCAGATAAGCAGCAAAAATAATAAGTGATTTATGGGCATTTATATGCAGATGCGTGATGAGGATTTTAGGTCTATATTAGAAGACATACTGTTTAGTTGAACGAACACCTAATCATCAATCTTCTAATATCGAACTGCACAATGTCGAACATCCCAGGGAAATACATCCCTTGGCAACAACACAAAAAACATTACTTTACATCTAAATTAAGTGGGAGGCTGTGCCGCCCACACACCCCCTAACTAAATATATCAACTCCGAGATTGCTCAACAGTAAGGAAATAGCAAACTCCGGCGAACGACCAAGGGAAATATTTCCCTGCGTTAAATCGGCCGTTCCTCCTTTTTTTGCTTTTGATATTAGAAGATCGGGTCTATATTAGATCACCGAATGCTTAGGTAAGCAAACGGTGATTAACCGACCCCATGTATGTGAAAGCTTACAAAACCGAACTGTCAGAACAGCAATTTTTTCCAAGAGAAAAAAATCGCTGTTACAACAAAAAAAAAGTAAGCACATTAAAACATGAGATTAAGTGGGGGCCTTCACCCCCCATACCCCTCAATGTGGGGGGCTGTGCCCGCCACATCCCCCTTCTTAAATATACCAACTCTGAGACTGCACTACAGTGCCAAAAATGGCAAAGTACCGAAGCGGCCAAGCGAATTCTTTCCCAGGGAAAGAATTCGCTTACATGCCACTTCAGTATTTTGCAGTTTTGGTTTTGTCAGTTCGACCAAGACAGATTCAAAACCATGCATCTTCGGTCTGCTGATAGGAACCCAGAAGATTGATGTTTAGGTGTTCGATCACCTAAACATTCGGTCTTCTAATATAGACCTGAGGATTTCTGCATTGGGCATATCTGGTGCTCTACAGTCTAGTTTTTCTACTTTTAGGAGTCTTTAAACATGACTGCTACACCACCACCTTTTTTGATTAGTCTATCTTGTCTAAGACATTCTAACTGCTGTATGTAATTTTCAAGTCTTTCATGTGTGGTTTTAACCAGGTTTCAGTAATTACTACTATGTCTGAGGAGTAGGTGGCCAGAATAGTGTGAAATTCGGTGATTTTCTTTACAGTGCTCCTTAGATTAAAGTTAGTTATTAGTAGGTCAAAAGCAGAAATTTCATTTTGGTTAGAAGAAAGTAGTTTGTGTGATTGAGTAGTGGGTAATACATATTTAGGCCCTGGGTTGGGATGAATGTCTGCCTGTAATTTTATATGTGTTAGGGAATGGAGTAGAAGGTTTTTTAGCTTGGAGATAACTAGATGGAATCTGAGGTTAGGACTGTGAGGTTTTAAGAGTTGTGTGTGTTTAAGGGAAAATAGGAGGCAGTTTGGAATGTGTAAAAGTTGGGGATATATGTCACTATAGTGTAGAAATGGTTGCTGGTGATTAGTGCGTGTTTGTGAGGGGGTCAGAAGAAGTAAATGTCATGTAGAGAAAAGATGTTAGGATAAAGATGTAGGGCAGTGTGAGATGGGGTTGCCTGTTGGGAGTAAGACTGGGGAGTGGCTTTGTCCAGAGAATGTTGGGGAGAGATGGTATTTTATATATATATATATATATATATATATATATATATATATATATATATAAAGTCCTAATGTGTTGGGGAGAGATGGTTTATATAAAGCCCTAAGTAATATAGAGGTAGGGATGTGGAGTCAGTATTGTAGGCTGAGGACGGGAGGTGGAGTCAGTAATGTAGGTTGGGGAGGAAGGTTGGAGGAAAGAAAATATATAGGGATGTTAGGGATTGGCGTGTAGGGGAGAAAGAAGTTGAGTCAACAGGAAAGGGCGTGGCTATGAGAGTATAAATGTAATGAAAGTGGGGTTGGGTGGGAAGGGGGTAGGGTAGAGGAGTGGAGTGAGCCCGAGTGTAGTGAGAGAAAACAGAGTGGGTTGGAACCCCACTGGGCAAAAGGATAGCAAGGAAGAAAAACAATCAGTTACCGCTGTCTGCGTAGGTAACCACTGTTGTAGATATGAGGAAGTAAGTTTACAAGGAATGTTGGGCAAAATAAAATGTATCTAAGAGTCTACAGCAAATAAAAATAGAGGGGATAGCTTTAGAGGGTGTGGAGTAGTGCCTACTCTGGGAGTCAAGATTTAAAGATAAGCTATTTGCAAAACAAATAAAGTGATGTAGTGTAGGAGAGAAAAGACATAGTTTTGCATGTAGTATAGTAGTTTTTATTGGGAGAAAATGGGAGAAAATATTGTAGATAAATTGGAAAAGGATCTAGCTATGGGATCTAACAAGTGAGGAAACATAGAAAAAAGTCTGGTACAGAGTAGTAGCATTATGGGGACACAGAAAGACTCACTGCCAATGAGCCTGTTTGGTGTGCATGCCACTGAGACTGATTAATACTACTGAGACTCAGACATATACAAATGTCTGTTTGGCTCCATGAAATGCAAACGTTATGAATAAAAAACATACATAGTATTGATGGTGTATTTGGAAGTTCTGTATTGTTGAGATCATTGGCTTTTAGGACTGTACTCACTTCCATTTCTGGAGGGGAGCAGAGAAAGCTGCAGACAGTCAGAGGGGGTACTACGAGGAGAGAAAGACACAGAGAGAGAAATGGTTAAATTAAAAAACAAAGTACATGGAGGAAACAATAACTAGAACAGTAAGAAAACAACAATTGCATACAGGAAATATGACCATAGAGGGACGGGGTTAGGAAGGTTAAAAGTATAGGAGAGAAAGCAACAATAGATGAAGGTTGGGAGGAGAATTAGAACATAGGAGGGAATTAACAGGCGAGACCAATAAAATTAGGATAGCAAAAGTGATCACCTTCAGTGGAATGCTAATAGAAATACACAATACATAAGGTTAGACTGATAAGTAATTTATTTATTTATTTATTTTATTTTACATTTGTTGACAGGGCTAGTCTAACTGGATATATGTCCATTTTCAGTAGAGGCCCAGGGAGAAAAGCTCCACATAAAAAAACAAGAACAAACAGAACAGTACAACTTCAGTTACAGTTCAATTGTTAGACAAAACAGGTGTTTACATGGTGACTTAACAAACATGAGAGATAAAAGTAAAACAAAATAAAAAATATCCATAGATTTTTTTTCAGAAGGATATGGGAGATTCTCAGATCAAATTTATAATTGTGGCACAGGAGAAAAAATAGTTATAAACAAGATTGGGAGAATTATTTAAGGGCAGTGATGTCATCTATAAGGCAGTGACATGTTCATACAGTCTTTCCTGGGTACAATAAATCTAACATAGAAGGTAGTGGTCTTAAAGTAACTATAAAGTGAGTAGCAGTTAGTGTATAACCTAGGATAACAGGAAGAGAAATATTGGTTAGACCTACAGCCTTATTTGCAGTAGGTGCAGGGTTTGAATACACAGACAGGTTATTTTGTAAATACACAGTATGAGACATCTTTTAAATTCCAATTTAAATTTTGCTTGATTACACAGGCAGGTTATTAAATTTAGCATGCAAATACACATTTATAAGTAGAACTATTAAACCTTGATTGAATTTTGTATGAATACATAGACAGGGTATGAAGCATTGATGTTGCAAATACACAGATATGACAAGTATGTATAAGCCCTTGATGGAATAATGTATGTATGCACAGACATGTTATTAAACATTTTATGTTGCAATTACACAGTTATGAAATGTATTATTAAATTCTGCTTTGCTGTGCTTAGCTGAGCTCCACTAAGCACAGCTATGCCTAGCCTAGCACTGCTTAAACAGGGCATGTTTTAACAGTGCTTAGCTGGTTTGTGCATTGCTTAGTGGTGTGAAGCACTGCTAAGCAATGCCAGTTTAAACATTGGTCAGCTCAGCTAAGCGGGTTTGTGAACTGCTAACCATCACTAAGCATTGCCAGTTTAAGCACTGCTCAGCTGAGCTCAACGTGTTTGAGCGGTACTAAGCAAAACGCTGCATTTCTAAAAATGGCCCAATGGTGGTAAAGGGTGGGAAAGCAGCCTTATTTAATTGCAACAGGTGGGAATACAGCCATAACTTGTTGGAGTTTGATCTTGGCAGAGACTATGGCAGGAGTTGGAGAGGGTGCATGCTTCCTGGTGCAGCAGTGGGGCATTCAGGAGTCCAGGGTCATGGTTGGACTCCTTGATAAATGCCTTGACATCCAGCTGCTACAGGGCCAGTACCAGGGGATGGAATACAAATTTGAGGCCTGGGACCAGCTGGCACACAATCTCACAAGTGCAATTGGTATCCCCCAAACAGGTGAGCAGGTGCATCATCATTATGATGACCTGAAACATCATAAGTGGGATCTCTTGACCACCTGGATCCAAGATGCTAGAGGCAGGAATGTCCTACCAGTTTGAAGGTATTATTATCGTTGTTTTACCAAATTCTATTCTGAATGCATGATAGACAGATATGCATAATGGTGTGTTTCTCTCCCCACAGCTTCAGAGGAAAGAGTTCACAACATGAAGGCCCATGCAGGGCACCTGACCAGGTTGCACCATGAGTGTGGTGAGTGCAGATGTATTTTGCAATCTATATTCATATAAACAATAAAGAATAAATTAGTAAATTCCAGTAGGTATATTCAGTTTTAATTGTACTGCAATAAATGTGGTCATAGACCTGGACTGATATAAGTGAGTAATGCCAGATACAGTTCAATAAAGATGAAAACATGAAACCTGATCATGTTAAGGAAATAATGTTTCTACTGCATTAACAATGTTAAGGAAATAAGGTTTCTACTGCATTAATTGTGGAATTACAGCTGTATTGCAACACCTGCATTGTATGAAATGTTCATCAAAAAAGACTAGACATACAACAATCACTACATGAAGTCACCCCTAATAAAGCTTTGTTATGCAATATGTGTGTATTTTGGGCTGTTGGTCATGAAATCAAGTATTACATCTGATGTGAAATAAAAACTGGAATAATACCACTAAGTAACCGAAGGTTTGATAATAAAGAGTGTTTTGCTAAACTGTAGATGTGGAGCTGTACTACAAGATATAATGCATTATGATATTTGTTCTGCACTAAGATCTGAACCAATAATAGGAATGCCCACGATATATTGTGTATATCAGGATTGTCTAGTGTTAACCACTTCATTTCAGCTATATACATTCCTGCTCTTAGGTACGCTCTTGTAGGCATGTATGAAACTGTAATAAATATAGACTGCAAATATACCCTCTGCAACTGTATGTGGGTCAGGTAGCCAACCCAGCATTCCCATATGGTCTGAGCACATCACCCATATTCCCACCCACTAGGGCTTAATTGTCTACACCTGCATTCCATGCATTAATGCAAAGTTCACTTATCTCTACCATGTATGAATCTCATGCATGTATGTTCAAGTGTCACTACAGTCTTGTATAACACTCTTCCTCTATTACCAGGTCATAGTTTGTTACCAAGTAAGCTCTAGGCACATATCAGTCATGCAATATTCAGTAGTGGATAGTAGCTCAATTTGATAAATGCTAAGTGTGATGACCATTTTGTCACACTCACAGACAGGGGCTCAAATCCAGGGACAAATGCTACTAAATATTTATAGAAAGAGTTATGTATTGTTAACAGATGTTCTCCCTAGGAATGACAGGTAAACAAATGTATGTAGTAGCTGTTTCAATGGGTAAATACTTTCTATGTTCAAATGTACCAGAGTTTTAACAGCATTGCTTAGCAAGGTGATAAGATGTCAGTAAATAAAGTCAACAAGTACAATAGTAATAAAAGTTAATAAAATAAATAAAACTGTTTAATCTTGGTACAGCAGTATGCCTGCTGTGTCTGTGAATGTCTGCTAATAGTCTAATTTCATGACTGCCAAGGAAGGCGTGATAGGAAAGCTCTCTGTACTGTGCACAATACATGTCTCTCAAGTGTCACACTGTCATGGACTGTGATCACTTTTGTCAAATCCTTTGGACACAGATTTATCATTCACTTGATTTATGTCAATAGCACAGTCACACTACATCAGTCCACAGTGTACCTTGGTAGTCATATATGTCCCCCTGACTTGTAATAGTCCCCTGTAGTTGTGTACCTGTAGATATTACAGCTTGGCCCATACTGTCCCATGTGGATTGCTTGAGAGGTATGTAGGTGCTACAGAAGCTATAGGGCACTTGTATACATAAAGTAAGGGGAGACCTGTAGAGTATATAAGAGTACTGCTGCAAACAATATAACCTATACTGGTAGTAACTGAATCTATTTCTCTCTCTCTCTCTCTCTCCCACCCCTTATCTGCATCATAATTTATTATCGTTGTACATTGGGTATGGTTTACTTTTAACATATATTGTTCTCAAAACGTTATGTTGGGCCTTGTGTTTCATTATTGTTGTACATTATAATGGTTGCATACTAACATACCTTGTTGAATTACCTATAATTGTTGGTCGCCTTATGCAGTAACTGTTACTGACATGCTGTTACAATACTGAATGTTATCCCACTTATTGTTGTATTCCATAGGCTAATTAATGTTATGTTACTGGGTTATGTGCAACATTCTGGAATGCTGTTATAACTAACTAAATGTTCTGTTCATTACTAATCTATACACCTGAGGAAGTGTGCTTTGGACGCACGTGAAAGTGATTGTTATACAATAAATTAGCTTTATTTTACATCGCGGTGGTCTCTATATGGTTGTTTCTTCACATAACCTATACACTTTGAAAAACCTCAACACCATAGCTTGACTGGGTAGGCCAGTTCCTGGAGATCCACCTACCCTATCTCAGTGGCCCATGGCACCAGGTCCCAGCATGTATGGGACCCAACCTGGTGCAGCCCTCTATGCTGGTCCTGAACCACCTATGGGTGGAAATGCCTCTGGAGATGGGGCCCATCCCCCTGGGACTGGATGTGGAGAGTGAGTTGTCACCCAGTAACAGCTACCAGGGATGGTGTGCAGGATCATACACTGTGGCTATGAAGATCATGTGTGCTGGATTGAGGGCAGACTGGCCAACCTGGAGGGCAAGGTGGCCCTGGTGCCCAGCCCCCAGTTAAACTACCTTCAGGGCACTAAAGGAGCAGTGTTGACTACCCATTGGTGGTGAGCTCAATCTCACTACTGCTTTCTGGAGGCACAGGGCTCTCTGATTCCCCAATATCCTCCCCATTCAAACTGTTTACTCCTGTCATGTGTCATACACCACCCCTATATGCTGTCTTGTATGTCTTGTCTGTTTGCAAATGCAATCTCTCCTACCCAGCTTATCTCCCCACATGTACCTATATCCCTTCCCCAAAATCCCACTCTGCTTAAAAATAAAAATGGGCATCTGTCTCACAAAAATATTTCCCCATACATAGCTCTCCATTTTGCACCTGTGTCCACTGGACACACATTAATAATTACATGAATTAATCAGCACATTTATGTTGCACTCCGAGGCTCCAAATTCCAAATTATCTACAACCTGCACAGCTGTTGCTGTAGAAGAAATGGAGAGCTATGGTCCTTTCCTACATCCATCCTGTAGATCCCTTACCTGCCTTTCAGTATGTTTTTCCCTCTGTTGCCTTCATTTTACCATTTTCCTATCAGCCCTTCTTTCCTTTCATTTTTTTTTTAATTAGTGCAGGTTTAAGCAGAGCTAAGCACCATGCAGCACAAACCGCACAAACCTGCTTAACACTGCTTAAACCTTCCTTAATCTTTTTCTTTTCACTACCTGTCTATATCTAATAATTCAATAACTAATTTGCTCGCTAGACAATACTACATTATGCTACTTGGGAAAGGTGTGTCATTATTGTAAATACTTTAATGTACTAATTGAATTTACTTAATTTTGTTTTATTTTTATTAGTTGCTTGTTTCACATGATTACTGCATATGTAATTGTTGCTGTATTGTGTATTTTGTTGTAATGCTGCACAATTTTTCTTTGGTTTTGAATATTGCCTACTAAGTTATCTTTTTATGTTTGTATTTCTGTTGCTTTTCTCCTCGGGTCTCCACTGAAAATGGGCCATTGGCTCAGATGGACTAACCCTGTTAACAAACATCAAATAAATAAAATAAATCACCTTCACTGTTTCTGACACTGTTATGCACATCTGCAAAGAAAATATTGTGTGCCAAGTGTCAAACATGGGATTCTATCAACTATAGCATAGGGCATTAGCCAACTAGGCCACTCAGCTCTGAAATAAAACTGGTGTTTCCATAAACATATCCTGATTGCCAATAACACACTTGTACATATAATGGGAAACTGGCAGTGAACTTGGGACTGTGATGCAGACACCAAACTAATACACAGCCAAATGAGGCCTGGGATAGCAAGTATAGCTGTCAACTGCACAGACTGTTGCAGAATCACCACAGTTTTGCTGCCTACTTTTGGCACAGTTGTCACAAACCCTTTTCTGTGCACTAAAGTACTGACAAGTCAGTGCAAAGTGAGGTTAGAAAATCATGGCAGACAGTTCAGTGTCACACATCATACCCATCCAAATGCACATGCTAATACAACTCTTGTGTAACAGACTGTATGGATGCACATATATCTTGCAGATATACCTGCTGCAGTATCAACTCAGTAGCTCAGTCTGTTAAATCCCTAGCATGCTGGACATTTTGCCACCCACAGTCCTGGGTTCGAATCTAATGTGTTGCACTTTGATGACATGCTTGTGAATACAACAAATAATGACTGAGTCCTGCAATTTTAACCAAAACAGGTTGCTGCTACTGCACTCGCTGCTACCCATCTCAGCACATAAAATGCCTGTAGGTGGGGACATACTGCACAAATATTTATAGGCCTCCTATATGTCGCCTAACACTCTCTGATTGACACTGCTACATAACATAGGTACATTAAGCACATGCCTCACCTGGACTGTTATGGATGCTCTCACCCTCGGTCTGCTGGAGCAAAAGAGTTGACACATCTCCCTTACTGACACATACAGCTTGCTGCCCTCCAATGTGTTCATACTCCCCAGTATGAGTCCTGGCCCAAAAGCAGCAGCTGCAGCCTGCAACATATCCAGCAGTATGTTCAGCTACCTGCTATAGACCTACCTCACAACCCCTAGAACAAGTTATCCACACTACACCCATGCATGAAGGGGTGGGGGGGAAGAGTTCAAGTGACAGGAATATATGTTAGTCTGCCCCTACAAATATACACAACAGATAGCCCAGCATCTACTGAAGCAGCATGCTTATTCTGATGTGTATAACATATGACACTCAGATCTGTCTTTCCCCTTACTGACCTCAACCCACATTGTTTAACACTGAACTGCCACATAATCAGAAAGTCATCTGACAATGCCCAAACATAACATGCAAAACTGTGGACATACCACATAAATCACAACAGTGGACAGCATTTGTACCTACTCTCTGCGATGCTGTTGTCTCCACACCTCAGTAATGTCCTTCTTAAAGCCAAGGAAATGGAACAAGGCCTACATGAAGGCCTTATATATTACATTGTTGTGCCATGTCACTGGCTAATGAAAAAGCAATCCAGCTGTTCTGGATGCAGTTAGCAAGTCTGAGCCACTGATTGGTGCACAGGCAAGCACCTGTTATTGAGCATTACCTAAAAAGGCAAGCAGCTGCCTATGGTAAACAGGTCTGTACCTTGCTTTACTAAGACAGACTGCATCTTCAGAATCAGTTTTTTCAGGGTTTCTGCACAAAAGGAATATAGCACTCTACCAGGTATTTAATACAAGTCTCCATCTAATAGGATGCAGATGGGAGGATGTAGTTATGGGGAATAGGGACTATAACAGTAGGCCTGTAGTATATCTCTAGGAATGACATGTTGCTGATAGTCTGCTGTCCAAAAGCTACAGTCATGCCTTACAACTCTACCTGGTGTGACTTAAATCACAGCTGCAGCTCTGTCACTCTCTCTTACAATGGTCAGCTCCTGTATGAATGCCAACAGATTGTGTGTTAGATATAGCAACAGTGAGTAATGGTGGACACAGATGGCATATCATATGATGTACTGTCATTCAGCTTCTCTCAGTTTGTAAATCTCACACAGGAATAGCCCAGACATGGTACTGGTGTCCTTGACTGTCCCTGGTGTACTCTGGCTGGGTCACTTTGTTGTCATTATTTGTATCTCAAAGAAAACTGCAGACTTGTCTCACCCTTTGTGTAACTTTGGTAAAATAAAAAGAAAACCACAAGTGATAATGGAGCACTATATCACACAAAATGAACTTTAATCCACTGGTTTAATGCTTTCAGCCCAAGAATTAGGCCTTCATCAGAACAAAGTGTTAAAAAACTGTCTCATTTTTATACCATCATCAATACACATCACACCAATCAAATCTCGTTTTACTTAAACTTAATGTAAAAACTGTTTAAAATGTGTTTAAATAAAAATGCATTTTAAATAAAGCATACATTTCTAACAAACATATAAACTATTTACATGTGTTGTAATAAGCTTTTCTTTTCAATACAGCTTTATAGTTGACACCATTGTTAAGCCCCGGTGCCCTGCATGCATCTAATAAAACCTGACATTTAAACTCTCTAAAATCTAGTTCCCCATCTCTGTATTCATTAAAGCCCAATGGAACATGATATATAACTGTAAAAAGAAACTTAACACTGTTATTGCTACTCACACAGTTTAAAGTGTGCTTGTAAAGAGCATTATCTACATTTTTCTTTTTGTTGGCATAATAGTGTTCATACATTCTGTTTTTAAGTTGCCTATTGGTTTTCCCAATATAGAATGAAGAACAGGTGGAGCATTTTGCCATGTATACCACCAATGTAGATTCACAATTAAAAATGCCTGGAACGTGCCACATCTTGCTCTGAGCTGCAACATTAAAATCTGCTCCCTCTGAAATGTATTTACAAAAATTGCAACTTTTACATTTAAAAGTACCTATGTTGCCTTGAGGCTTTTTTCTTTGTCCACTTTCTAACATTTCTTTGAAATTCCTTCCTCTTGTGTTAACAAACATGGGGGCTTCTCCTACTACCATCTGAAGATCACTATTTGAAACTAATATTCTCCAGTTGTTGGACACTAATTGTGAGTTATCATCGTTTTATTGACAATTTGTTTTTTATTTGGAGAGGCACACAAACTGAGCTCTTACAGTTCATTGTAGACATGAACAATATCACCTCTTTTTTATATTTTACTGGTAGTTGGGATAATTGTAAAATATGTTTCTTAGATTTAGAAGTTATTAAAGAGGAAGGTAAAGATTTTTGGGGGTCCTGCATCAGTTATAAGAATGTGGCAAGCAATGGTCTTTTGAGTTACTCTAGTATGCATCCCACTTATGTGAAATATAACATTATAAAGGGGCAGTTAGTAAGGCTTAAGAGACTTACAAGCGATGAAGCACACTTAGATTTGTTAGTGCATGAATTGCATTCTAGATTTAAAAACAGATGGTACCCTTCTAAAATAGCCCAAGACATTATTAGTACAAGTGAAAGAGAGGGGCTTAGTGGAAACAGATGAAACAAGAAGGATTGGGTAATGTCCATGTTGTTAACATTTACCTTAGACAGTAAAGAAATTAAAAACATAGTGTCCAACAACTGGAGAATATTAGTTTCAAATAGTGATCTTCATATGGTAGTTGGAGAAGCCCCCATGTTTTTTAACACAAGAGGAAGGAATTTCAAAGAAATGTTAGAAAGTGGACAAAGAAAAAAAAGCCTCAAGGCAACATAGGTACTTTTAAATGTAAAAGTTGCAATTTTTTGTAAATATATTTCAGAGGGAGCAGATTTTAATGTTGCAACTCAGAGCAAGATGTGGCATGTTCCAGGCATTTTAATTGTAAATCTACATTTATGGTATACATGGCAAAATGATCCACCTGTTCTTCATTCTATATTGGGAAAACCAATAGGCATCTTAAAAACAGAATGTATTAACACTATTATGCCATCAAAAAGAAACATTTAGGTGCTCAGAGGGGCGTGGCTAGGATGCTGAACTGATACCTGCACTTAATTTCAGCTCTCTGACCTCAATACAATTCCTGACAGGAATTTTACAAAATAATATTTAATTTGAAGAAATATTTATTACTAACTTATTTCTAATAACTTTGAGCATCTATAAGAAAAAATTTATTGTCAGAACTTGAATAATTCCTGTCAAATTAATTACTGGAAAATCAGCACTAATATCAGCTTTACAGTATGAGTCATCTAAGGAATACAGCACAAGACTCTTCTCTCAAAAACGACCTGCAATCTCTCATTACAAATATACAGGAACTTACAATAAAAATCGACAAGATGGATAACAAAATAGATACTTTTAAAGAAAAGTGCTCACAACAACTGGATCAGCTTCAAGAAATGTTTACACAGCAGAAAAGACAGATATCACTTATTGAACAGTCATTAAGTGACTTTGACACTAGAGTCCAAATAGAAGAACAACAAACTGAATTCTTAATTCAACAGAACACATATTTACTAGAAAAGCTTGATGATATGGAAAATCGAACAAGAAGAAATAATATTAGAATATATGGTCTACCAGAAAAATCTGAAGGGGACAATATGATAAACTTTCTTACCACCTGGATACCAGATATAACAAAAATACCTGAAGCTCTTTCATATGGTATAGAACGTGTGCATAGATCACTAGCAGCTTCTGGAAATGCTTCTTCTCCGGGTAAGAACAAGCCGAGATCTATAATGGTGAGACTTTTTTCTACACAAGATAAAGATCTTATATTAAGAAATGCTTGGGCAAATTCTCCCATCAAATACAATGATTCATTAATAAGATTTGACAACAATTATTCTACAAAGGTGGTTTCAAAAAGAAAAGAATTTCTACCAATAATAAAAACCTTGAAGAAAAAGCAATTGAAAGTCCATATTTTATTCTCAGCAAGACTGAGAGTTTTTCTACCAAATGGAATAAAAATCTTTGAAACAGTAGATTCAGCAATAAAATACCTTACCAACAACAACATCCTAACACATGAAGAATCTATGGACTGGACAATGAGTACACCGAAAAGAAATGCTGAAGTAAATAATTGGAAAACTGTTGAGCAAAAGAAAAAAAAAAACTAAAGGACAAATAATCTTACATATGTTATATTCTGTAAAAATCTAAATAATAATACTAACAACAAAAGAAAAGTTCTTACTGTCTTCAAGTTACACCGAAACAGGTACAGTTTTCAATCATACCTTAAATGTCAAAATTAGCATAAATGTAAATACATTTATCCCAAATCACATCACTATACTAAGCATAATTTAAACATTACTCTATTTTTCATTATTATCCATCTATTATTTTCATATTCTTAATCAGAGTAATCAATGCATAATAATGTTCTCAAATATTTATTTATTTATTTATTTATTTATTTGTATATTTATTTATGTATTTATTTATTTATTTTCTCTCTTTGTGTTTTGTTGCTTTTATTTTTCTCTTCTTTTTAGAAAGTCTTCATTAATTTATAATACTTTAATCAGTATATGGTTATATTGCTTAATAGGTATAGCAATGACTGCTATATAACTTATTATCAGTTACATCCCTGACAGCATTACCTTTTATAAGTTAAAAGTGTCCCTTTTGGATAAACGCTAATGCTGGGCGGAAATATGTTGCTTTTGAAATGAAGTATTTCAGTTTAGATGTATTATAAGACTACTTTAAATAATCTTAAAAGATGTTCTGACTTTGACCCATGTGCACATATTGATATAGTACAGTGAAAAATATGTTTTAAGTGATATTTTGAGGCTATAAGTCAGGTGTATTGTGGCTCCGGACATCCGGAGTTGAGAGATGCTTGTGACTAGCTTAGATATCCTGTTGTCTTTTCTTTTGTAGAGAAATAAGGCATAGCATGTTTAAAATGCAAAGTTTGATAGTTGTGAACACTACTCCGCAAACTAGAGTGCTCACGAGCACACTACATTAGTTTGTCACGAAGTAAGAGAAGGGAAAAGAAAAAAGAAAAAAACACATACCTTTTCCCGCTTGGTTCTCAACACAATTTAACAGCCACAAACATCACTAGAAACTCGAGTTACTTATTGCTTGTCGCATTTACTTGTGTACACCATCTCTTGACTCTTTCTAATTGATGTCTAGTCAGGAAATAAGCTAGGTTCACATTTAAAGATACAGGAACCTAAATTCCTTCTAAGGAAACGTAAATAACATATGAGGTTCATCTAAATATACACAGAAATATTTTTTAAAGCACTTTCAGCTTATGGCTTCTGATGTCTTCTAGCACCTTGATAGATAAGGACATATATCTGCTTGTCTTTCTGTCAGTTTAGTTTTCCAGACATTTTAGCTATCCCTTACTATGTTTTGTACAGCAGAGTTTAAAGAGCAGAAATTAATCATCAACAAATAAAATCACTGCTGTTTTACAAATTCTCTAAAGAAACTAGTAAATGTCAAGCAATGGACAGGTTTATTTTAAGGAAAATTGCCATTTGCCACACTGGTGCCCCTACATAATACTACTAATGTCCTGCTACCAAAATATGCCCTCAAGTGGACAAATTGGATGCAATAAGAAGGTTAAATGTACATTTAGCAAATCAAGCATTTAAATAACAATATAATATACTAGATAGAGAAAGTAAAAGCAATAATCATATAAACAACTATAATAAGTAACATAACAACAGAGGATTTAACCCAATGTGTCAATTATACAATATTTATATCCCATATAGGTTTGAACTTTGTCGAAGCATCTGTGTTCTACACACATATTGTATTAAATCCAATTTGAGTAGAAGAGGGAGAGGCTTAGCCCACACCCTAATTTATTACTAAGTTACCATGTATTGTAAACATACATTGTGGCAGGTACTCAGCAAGCTATCCATCCTTAGATGGCTCATGCTGTTCCCATTTACTCATCTGAATAATGACTGTGGCTGTACTCTTCTTATTATATTACCTGGCTGCGGCTTCACCCTTCTTATAATATTACCTGGCTTTTTGCATTATCAAGAATGACAAAATACTAGTGTATATGGGTATATCATGTTACTGTTAGTGTAAACAAAAATGCTTGACAATGCAACCGTAATTCTCAAATCTTTCTGCAGGCAAATGTATAGCACTGTCTAGCAGTTGAGAGCCTGATTGTTCCTGATCAGCAGACCTGTATTTTCATGTTCCAATATGACTACATGAAAAGACGCCAATATTAGTCTGCAAGTTTAGTAAGCAGTAAATTCATCAGGGATTAATTCTAGGGGACACTTATATTATAGCTAAAGCACTTGACATTTGATAAGTGTATCCTCTCAATGATGCATTCTATCTAGTCATTAACTGTAAGACAACTTTTTCTGAGAAACATTGTTGTAATGCCAGTTAATCATTTGAATTAAATATTTCTATATACAGTCATAAAGCAATTACCAGGATAAATAATACTCTTGCAGTGCATGGATCACCATAGCTATCCTCTGATGTTAGAGGAAAAACAAGCTTCTTAAACACCTTTTTGATGTAATAAAGGTATTACCCTATAGTTTAAATACATTTTGTCTATTTACTGCAAAATGGGTTAGGAATTTTAACCTGTAACATTTTCATACATAATAGTTTAAATCTTAGCAGCTTCTATTATTTTGATATGTTCTCCAGTATACTTTTTAAATACTATAATGAGAAGCTCCAGATGTTTAATTCTAAACTTTTATTCAATCATAAGATTAAATTAGTGGTGTTAAGTAAGACAAAATTATATCTCCAGCACTTATTGTCAGCAGATAAACTCACTGGTTAAGTGTCAGTCTAAGCTGTAAGAGTTAATATGTGATATTCATAGATGTTTGCTTTGAAAATGTGGTCAAGTGCACTGTAGTATTACCTCTGTACTGTGTCTTTTTGATTATACAAAATCCCTCTGAAAGTTGATAAAGGTGTTAACAACAAAACACTCAAGTAACAACATTATAAGTAGTCTCTTGGGTAAGGGAGATGTCTAAATTTTGATCTTGTTGTCCCCAGCCATGGAAATTGTCTTTGAAAAGCTGAAAAATGCAATCAGAGGAACATATTTAATGTCTACTAAAGAAATATTAATATACTTGTACATTGTATTGCATTTCAGTTTATGTTAAACATGAAATATGATGTGCTTTCAGAACTATTCATGTTTTTATTCCAATATGACTTTGCAAATACTAATTTAAACACTGGTTTCGGACTTGAGTAATCTAAAACATTTACACAACAATGGTATTGTATTATACAGTAATGTCAGTAAATAGTTTTCAACAGATGTATGCAACATACAGTTATAGATTTTAACATGATGTTTATAAATACCCTAAACTATTTTGAAATGATACTACCTTAATCTAAATAATTGTACCTTTTTGAAACCTGATTAGACATAAGTATTATTGAATTACAATGAGATAAGAGTAAAGAATATATTTATATATTTTAGCTGATTAGATTATCTTAATATATTATTCAATTATCTTTATTTAAAAACTTAGAGGATAAGAGAAACTGATCAAAATATTATTTGTGAGGGTAGAAAGTTTTGTTTGGTTAGATTCACTAACCAAACTAAGAGGTATATTACCTCATAGCGATAGGGAATGTTTTTTAAGGTTAAGAATTACAAGTTTGGAAGTTTTTTGTTTATTTTTATTCTATCACTTTGGTGTCACTCAGAAACATGCAAAAATCATACAAGAAAAACTTTTTGAATTATGTATCCAAGATGGAACTAAGAATAAACAATATTTACATAAACTCACACATAAAACAAACTCAAAACTAGGAAATGAAATGTTTATCCATAAATGTTAATGGTCTAAATAATAGTAATAAAAGGAGAAGCCTATTCAAGTACATAAACTTACATAAACCACAAATAGTCTTCTTACAAGAGACACATTTATTAGATAGAGATATAAACAACTTAAATATTAATAATTACACAGTACTAATAAACTCTCAATACAAAAAAAAAGAGGAGTGGCTATACTACTTCGCAACTCAACTATAACACCTAAAATAATTACTACTCATCAAGATACATCAGGTAAGTTTTGTCGCTTCAATAGAATTAAATAAGAGAATCTATACATTAGTAAATCTATATTGGATCCCAGGACTAGGATTAAAAACAGTTAAACATCACTTTGAAGAGATAATTCATTTAACTAATGGTAGCCTGATATTGGCAGGAGACTTTAACTGTATAATGAATGAAAAAAATACAGATTCTAAATCTAAAAGAAGAAAACAACCTATCTCTAAAGCACTATCAAAATTTATAGATACATTGTATTTAAACTATATAAATGAATTTGCAGTACCAGACTCACTAACCTTCACATTTTATTCTCATAGATATATAACTAACTCCAGAATTGATAGAATATATGTTGCCAATGACCTAATAACAAATATTGACAAAGTCAAAATTATAAATTGTCCCTTATCTGATCATAATGCCATAGTCTTTGAGATAGAGTTTACACCACTTTATTCAAATCCCATTACTTGGTTACCTTCCTATATCACAGAATTGACAGATTTCAAATAATTTTATGAAGAAACAATCAAAAACTTTCTAGAAATAAATTACAGAGAAGATATTTCAGAAATATATGTCTGGGATTCATTAAAAGTAGTTACATATGGGAAAATATTATCCTGGTACATAAATAAAAGGAAGTTATGGAAAAAAGATATGCTAGACTTACAAAACAAAGCAGATAAATTGAAACTGGAAATACAAAAGGGTAATGCTACTCAAGTTCAAGAACTTACACAAATCAATAAGAAGTATACAGAATTGTTACATCATAAGATTATGATTAACTTAGAAAAGATAAAAATAAACTCATACTCTACTAATTCAGCACACCTGAGACACTTAACTAATAGAACAAAAAAAATTAAATCTAAGCAAATAAAATAAATATTTATTCCTATTACTAGCAAAAGAGTTACGGAACTAAATTATATTTTAGAAGCATTCAAACTCCAATTTAACATTGATAATTCCATAAACACTCAAGATACACCTACTAAGGATATAAAAATACTTAGAAAATAATATTCATATTAAATTAACACAAGAACAAATAGACATTATAAGCAAACCAATCAATATGACAGAATTAAAATCACAAATTATAAAGCTCAAGACAAATAAAGCACCTGGCCCAGACAATATGCTACCAGAAATGTATGAATTAATACCCAATTAAGCCATATCCTTATTATGAAAAGTATATGATATAGCCAAGAAAGATTTGAATATACCACCCTCTTGGAAATATTCACTGATATCCCCAATTATCAAACCAGATAAAGATGAGAAGCAGTGTTCCTCATATAGGCCAATATCATTACTCAGTATAGACTATAAGATGTTTATGGCTATATACGTAGATAGGATCAAACACTTTCTTCCTTTCTTAATTCACAAAGATCAAACAGGTTTTATTAAAGGAAGAAATACTTCAGATAATATTAAAAGAATACTAACATTAATAGATTATAGCAAACATAAAGTCCTAGATTTAAATGTAATCTCATTAGATATTAATAAAGCTTTTGATTCGGTTAACTGGAACTTTCTTTCACTAGTTTTAAAAGAATATAACTTTCCTTCTAATTTTAATAATCTTATCCAAATACTATATGAAAAATCTACTGCATATGTTAAACTAGGATCTCATAGATCAGGCCTTATAACAATCAAAAAGGGAACTAAACAAGGTTGCCCTTTATCACCATTGTTATTTGCATTACTCATAGAACCCTTTGCAAATCAAATCAGATCAAACAATAACATAAAGGGCATTTGTATTAATAAAATGTTAAACCTTAAAATCCAACTCTTTGCTGATGACATACTGTTAACTCTCTCAAATGCAAATGAGTCTTTGAGTGCTCTATTTAACTCCATGAATAAATTTCAAAATATTTCAGGCTTAAAATTTAATGAAAACAAAACTAAAATTATGCCTTGTAATTGTAAAAAAAAATAATATAAACAAAAGATTTTCCAAATATATAGTAACAGAAAGTAAATTATTATATCTGGGAATAAATCTACTCAATGAATTAACAGATTCTCTAATATTTAACTATAATAAAATACTAGACAAAATAGAGCAAACAATTGGTTACTGGAATAAATATATCTTTTCAACAGCAGACAGATTATCTTATTAAAATAATCATATTTCCCAAAATATTATACTTAATACAACATTTTTCATTGCCACCTCCCAAATATATTATTCAAAGATACAATAAACTAATTTTAAATTTTCTATGGTTTCCAAATAAATCCCGTATAGCCTTAAATAAACATTTACCAGATTGGGAAGATGGTGGAATTCATTTACCGGATATTGATTTATATATTACCTCATCTGTTATTAAAAACATAACACTATGGTTAAATAATTCATACACACCTATGTGGAAACAAGCCCATGAGCAGATATACATAGAAATCAATTATAATCACATACAAGACAACTTTATAGTAATACCATCACCCCTTATATGGATGTTAAAAATATTATTTTTTAGGGAAAAGGAATAATATTAATAAATTGCCATCAAACTATATAAGCTCTACACTTTCAGTGTTCAAAACATATACAAACAAAATACCAAATATTAATTCTTGGATTTTTCTTATTTTACCTATAGCTTTTACACCAAATATTCTAGATACATTCCAAATATCTAAAATAAATATACTTAACGAAGGAACATTACTCTTTTGGCATCAACTTATAGAGAAAGGGAAAATTCTAACAAATAAACAGATAATTTATAATTATAATATAAATAAAGACAATTGGTTGTTTTTACAAAATCTAAGGCATTTTCTTATAAATAAAACAGAACAAATGCAACCTTCAGTTAGACATGAAGCTCCAAAACTCATTGAATACCTTATTATTATCACAAAACAGCCTTATCAGGGTACAGGTTATTTGTCTAATATCTATAAAATTGTTAAAAAAACAAAAAACTATCATGAAAAATCATACTGGGATTATTATACTTTAATAAACAACCATCCTCCAATTGAAGAAGAAAAAAGTAATATTCTAAAATCTTCCAAATTTTCTATATTATCAAAATACTGGCAATTATTCACTTGGCGATATCTACACAGAAGTTTCTATACACCACATAGGTTAGCCCAAATGTATTCTAGTGAAGATCAATGCTGGAGATGCCATACCAAGATAAAAGCAGATTGGTAACATGTTTTTTATGAATGTATATGTCTCAATATGTACTGGAAATCCATTAACTATTTTTTTCAGACTGTTTATAATGATAATTTTCAGTTAACAAAGTGTTTAATTTTATTCAACTCTCCTATTCCAAACTGTTTACCAAAAAAAGACACTAAAATCATATGGTCACTATTGGCAATTTCATGTAAAATCATAACTATACACTGGAAAAATGAGGCTTCTCCTGCGTTCAAGGAATTTGAGAATTTAACAACAGTTGCTCACATGGAAATATTAACAGTGAAGAACAGAACAAAAAGATCTACTTCTTACTATTACTCTTGGATGAAAGTACTGGAAATACTCGAAAAGATCGAAGAAGATATATCATCTTATGTTTCTAACTTTATATAATATAGAATTTCAATGTTATTTGCATAGACACCAATGTAAATAGTTATATAATGGTTTGAAATTAATAATGTTTTAGAATTGTAAATATGTTATTTATCGTTATTTCATGTAATGTTTCTTAAGACATCTTATTTGAAATAATAAAAAAATATAGTAAAAAAAAAGAAACATTTAGATAATGCTCTTTACAAGCACACTTTAAGCTGTGTGAGTAGCAATAACAGTGTTAAGTTTCTTTTTACAGTTATAGATCATGTTCCACTGGGCTTTAGTGGAGACAAAGATGAGGAACTAGATTTTAGACAGTTTAAATGGCAGGTTTTATTAGATGCATGCAGGGCACCAGGGCTGAACAATGGTGTCAACTATAAAACTGTGTTGAAAAGAAAAGGTTATTACAACAAATGTAAATAGTTTATATGTTAGAAATGTATGTTTTATTTAAAACGCATTTTTATTTAAACACATTTTAAACAGTTTTTACATTAAGTTTAAGTAAAATGAGATTTGATTGATGTGATGTATATTGATGATGGTATAAAAATGAGACCGTTTTTTAACACTTTGTTCTGATGAAGCCTAATTCTTGGGCTGAAAGTGCTAAACCAGTGAATTAAAGTTCATTTTGTGTGATATAGTGCTCCATTATCACCTGTGGTTTTCTTTTTATTTTTTTATATTTGTATCTCATTGCTTGACAGCTATGGCTACTATACCTGGCAACTCCATACAGCAGGACTGCAGGTCATAGCCATTAGTAGTCGGGGACGCAATACCAAACTCAGTGACAGAATGTACATAATGATTATATAATGTCCAGGTATGAATACAGTAACAGATATTAATGTAGCATAAATTGTTTTTTTGAGGATTCTGGTATGTGACACCCAGATTCTCCACAGACTAAGAACAACCAACAATTATTGTCCAACTATTTTGCCAGACATCCACATGTTTCTGGCAATGGGACCACATATATCAGGCACACGTACACATTCCATATACATCTGTGTACTGGAGAAGTAAGACACCTACAGGGAAGATACTCCACAGCACATTTGCATTGCTGTCTGTCATTGTGGCACATGGCTTTTGCTGGACTATCCCCATATACTCATAATAACACACACCAATTTCTCGAACAATGGTTGTCTGACATGGTACTGAGATATCAGCCATAGAGGAAACAATACAGTAGATGGTATTGAGGAGAGTGTAGACATTCAGCACCCTCCATCAGGGCACACAGGGACAAAACTGGTATTGCTACTATGCTGCTGATAGTCACATATAGACTGTGCTGATAGATGGTGGGGTATGAAGTGGGAGGTAGCAGTGCATAGTGCATGCCAATGTGGATGTTAAAGGTGTGTACATAAAGGAGATCACTGTATGTGGTCCTGTGATGTGTTCTCCTAGTCTTGTCTTTCATAAAGGATGTATAGACAGAGGCACCTGCCATTTACAGCTGCAGAAAATGATGTGAACCTGGATGGCCTAAGACTGCATCATGTCATTCTGCTCTCCAGGACTCTCCAAAACTGTGAGCAATGTTCTGCAATATGGGCTGACCTTGTCATAGCAGTGAACCACATAGGGCTACAGGGAGAAACTATGAGCAGGTCCATCACAAGGCATTGGACATGGTAAATGCTGCTCGGCAAAGGACTGCTGCTGTGGCCAGGGACTGTGCTGCCACTGGTGGAGGGCCTGTAGCAGTGGAACCACTCTTGGCCACAAAGGAATTCCTGGTGAACCTGGGATCAACCACCACCTCACAAGCATCCATTATCCCACACATCATGGAGGTGAGTGCCACAGCCTTAACAGCAGAGGAGCATCCATGTAAGCCTCCTGTGTGTATCACTGTAATATTGTATCAGTTATTGTGGCAACCTCTGCACACCAGTACATGGATGTCAGGTCAGTCTGCATGGGGTGGGGTTGTTTGTAATGCATGCCTGTGCACACATACTCATAATTTCAGCAATGTAGGCAGTATCACAGTATCTACTGTACAAGTAGCTTATATGTGCATATTATCTTGTAACAATGTCACATTTGTTATTGCTGACAATATCTCTCCCTCACCTTTACATAGGTCCATCAGGTGTGGCCGGAGTCCAATGTCCTGTACCCAGTGAGTGTGATAATGATTTTGTATGGCTAATATATACCCAAACAATGTTAAGGGCTGCCATTTTGCTGTATACACAACTGATATTGTTAGCCAGAGTACACTATTTGTATGCTCAGTCTCGGAGGACATAACTGCAGTGCATTCTATTGGTAATCACAGTAGTGTATGTGTAGGATCTGTAACATATTTGCACTTATTTTTGTGAAGGTCCATGCAGTCTGGTATGCAGGGGGCAATAGTATGCTGAAGACAGATGCACTGTGTTTTAGGAGTAGCTCTATCACATGCACTGACATATCACTAATTTCACAGATGTATAGTAGTGGCAACATTAACCGGACGTAGTTGCAGTGCATGTGGTTTACTTGGCCTGTCTTGTGTGTAAATGTTCTAGTCTGCATGTGTGTTGTGCATGGGATCAGAAATAAGATGTGGTATGTGTACTGCAGTTGTGTTACCTCACCTGTGTGTGTGTGTGTGTGTGTGTGTGTGTGTGTGTGTGTGTGTGTGTGTGTGTGTGTGTGTGTGTGTATCACCATACATAGTAGTGCAAGTAGTAATGCACTTATTTTGTCTTCCTCCTCATAAGTGACTATGGAGGTTGGGGTTTGCCCCCCACACAACCTGATGTCAGTGTCTCATCAGACTCTGATAATGATGGTGGCCATAGTCAGGCACAGGTGGGGTTGTTAGGGGCTGAATCTGTCCCATGGGTTGACATCCCACTTCCTCCCCCTTTGTCCCCACACACAGTCTTGCCTACACATACCCAGTCCCCTGTGACTGCAGATATTGGGCAGTCAGAGTGTGACAGCATCAAACAGGAGAGTATGGTGACAATGGCATCAGCGAGTGTAGACACTGGCCATAGCCAGAGAGCTGGCAAAGTCCCAGGCAGACAGATCGAGAGGGGTGCTCAAAGGAGGACTACTTCCCATTTACCACCTCTCACAGGTGTCACATCACGAGTCACCCAATGCATGTTTCAGTCCGTTATGCAGTCACAGGCATGTTCTGAACGCAACACCAGATGAATGCTCAGGATCATGGATGCATCACTGTATGACATCCATGACTCCTTCCACCACATTGGTGATGCCATGCATCATTATACTGATGTAGTGGACAGACGGTGGGGTGAGACATTGTGAGCCCTTGACCGCATATTGTCTGTGCCATAACATTTTGTTGGAGTAGAGTGTCAGACACATGGCTGTAGGTCAGCAACAACATCTGCTGAGAGTCCATGTGGCCATGCACACTCGTGCCCCCATAGTGGCTGTACCTCCAGCACTACAGAAGGGAGGCTGCTGTCCACACCATGACATGGCAGACCATGGACATATGGTCCTGGGTGGTCCCTTCAGGGACATGAGCCCATCAGACACCGGTCACCATCAGCAACTAGTACTGCATCTGACCCTGGGCCTGGTGGTGCTATTGCCACTCCCAGCAGAGCCAGTTCCTGTGTTCATGGCCAGAGAAGGTAAATTATCCATTCTGCCATGTACGGTTCACAGCTGTTCAACATACCCATGTGTAGAGCTAGCACTTGGCTTGACTGTGTACATGCACACACTCATACATCACTGTCACCTGCAGGTTACAACAGACACACATGGCACCTCTCCATGGCCCAGCTGAAAAGCACCCTTTTCTGCCTCACACACATGATATCAACCATTTGGCACAGCCTAGGCCTCTGACAACCCCACACCACACCCTGTACATGTGATAATACTTGTGTCACATCCCTGCCATCCATACCAGAAATGCAGGGACATGGAAATATATGGCTGATGCATATGGTGTCTATAGTACAGTACATGACATGTTGGAATGTTGTTGTGTTATGCTATGACAGGTGCTGTATGCTGGGGTGCGTCATGAGTACATGTCAAAGTGTTTGCACTGTTGTTGCATGATGTTAGATTGGCGGTGTTGTTGCAGACTGACAGATATCTCTCAGAACTTTGTATGTTTCTGTCCCAGAGGTCTGAAGGGCTACGATGTGGAGACTTGCTGGCAGTATAGCAGCTCAGGATGGCATGGTTACAAAGTGGAAATATGACATCAGCAAGGAACGGCTGCTTGTGTGCATGGTTACCTAGGTGCATATGTGTAGAACAGTGTGTCAGGGACAATGGAGGCAGACAGCATAATCCTGCATGCATACCCTGTGACAATGCATCCTACCTTTGTTATGTGTCATCTGACTGTGCCATACCTGAAAATGTAGATGGTGGCAGATAGCATTGCTATATACATGCAGCAGGTTCATACTTATGCTACCATAGTCTAGTAACCCATACATTTGTTATACAGAAGAGTGACTTACCTTGTGCCTGCAGCAGTTAGATAACAGTGCTTCAGGGCTGACTTTGTTGGATGCATGCAGTATAAAGCCAATGCATGGTAAGGTACAGGTTGTGTGGTGTGGGTGGCATCAGTTTTACTGTGTATATGAGTCGGAGTGAGGTGTTAGTCCCTAGGCTCCTAGGTTGTCAGTGCACGTGCTATATGTTGCCTCTTTGCCAGGGCCAAGGCATACTGGGCACACCTACATCTGCCTACAGGGATAGGCTCAGGGGATTCCTCCTCCGAGTCCCCCTGTGGCTGTCAGGACCTTGGAACTGGTTGGGGGCTGTGTGTCCCTTCCCTGTGATGTTCCTGCCACAGCTGTTTCCACATGATCATATTGTGTAGCATGTCACATATTGTGAACATGTGTGCACATTTGGCTAGATAGTACTGCAGGGCTCCACCGGATATATCGACGCAGCAGAACCGTGACTTGAGCAGCCCAAACACATGCTCTATGATGTTCCTAATGTGTGTGTGTGCCTCATTATAGCATTCTTCAATAGGTGTGTGTACATTTATGATGGGTGTCATCATCCATTGTTCCAGTGTGTAGCCAGCATCCCCCAGTATATGGCCATATGGGATGTACCCCTGGCAAACGTCTGGTACAACTGTGATGTATTCCAGATATGGGAGTCGTGATAACTACCAGTGCTGCCAGCAGACACACTCATGATAATGCCTTGGGCACTGCACGTGACCTGGCAGTTGATGGAGTGATTCCCCTTGCTGTGCTTTGATATGCATATGAGTGTAGTCTATGACACATGGTACCTCAGCATAGTGTCCTACATGGTGGAAGAGGCCCATACCACTATCCCTCTCCTCAGGGGTGTGGGGAAAATAAATGTGCTCACTGGCATGTGTTTGCATGGCAGACAGGAATTGGTGGATTACCCTGGATGCAGATGCCTGTGAGATCACCATCATGTCCCCAGTTGGACTTTGAAAAGTACCTGTAGCTAAGATTCTAAGGGCTACACATATCTTTGTTTCCACTGGGATAGGGATCCCCTCTGTTGGCTCTGGGTCTGAGTTGAGGGCGGCAAAGCTCAGTGAGGTCTTGTAGTATGTCGCTGTCTACCCTGTAGTGCTCTACAACCTCCAGCTCATGTAGCCCCTGGAAGGTTACCCTGGACCGGAACACTCTTCTCCTTCTCAGTCTAGGCCTTTTGTCAGCAGAAGCATCAGCACTGCCATCATCCTCTAGCACATATAGATGTAGAAGAGCAGCAGTAGCCTCAAGCATTCTGTCAGTTAAAATTCACAAATGTGTACTCCAATGGAGCAGAGTGTGTGGGGAAAAATCAGATTGTAGGGTGTATGCATACTTTATAGTGGTATAAAGTAGATTGTTTGACACTCTGTTTCTACCTAGTTTTTGCTGCCAGCCCCAGTTCTTAGTCTTGTGTTGAGTGAAGAGAAGGAGTATTTTAGTTGTCTTACTTCAGTCTTATGCAAAACAGTTTGGCTCCACAAAGGGGGTGATAAGTTGTCTTAGTGACATTCAGTTATACTCACACACTGAAATCATATTGGATTGGATAGAAAAAGAGCTATGCAAACTAGATCCACAAAGTACAGTGATTATCTCATTTCAAAAGTTAATGAAGTGGACGGATTTAGATAACTATTTTTATTGAATCCAATTGATCATAACACAAACATTTTATTAAGTAATCAGATTATTTATTTTCCTAGTTTTCCATATTGAAAACATAATTTACTATGGAATTTTATTTCCTATAATTCAAATTCACCCAGACAAATCAGAATCAGTATGAATTTATCAAAAGGTTACTTACCAGTAAAAAAAACAGAAATTTAACTACCATGAATTCACAGTATAACTACACCTATCAATAAATACTAAAAATCTCAAGGTTAATTAATTTTTAGTCAGTCTTTTACAAAATAATGTCTACACTACAATGTAAATATGAACAATAACATATTTTCTCAAATATTTAGTCTTCTTGTGAACCTAAAACTCTTCATAATGATTTTATTAAAATGTCCACTAAAAACGGTTGGAACGATATCCCTTTAAAAAATTGTACTTTATGCAACTTAAGGGGCTGGATTCCATAATTTTTGTGGAAGATATTTACAGACAGCGCAACATGCTGAAGGAAGACTCCTGCACACCTGCTCCGGATGCAATTCCTGAAGACATACTGAAGGCAGACTGACTACTTAAGTATTCATCGCAGGATAATTAGGGATTCTGAGTATGCCAGTGTGATTCCAAAACACATTCCCCGGGATTCATGAAGCTCGGCGCAAGGCCGGCATTAGGCTTGCGCCAAATGTGCGGCGTGCAGATGGCGCAGTAGCGCCATATGCATATTAATGAAGGCACGCTGCTGCCAAATCCACATGTATAGGAATCTAGCGCAAGTGCATGGGGCGTGTCGAAGCACCGCACGGAGGCGTGGAAATGTCGGCTGTTGATGTGCAACCTAAAATGCTGAATATTACAGTCTGCCTGCAATAGTAATCACACCTGTCAATGTCCGTGGATACTGAAACGTATGTAAAGCATGCAAGACAGTTCTTGCGAACACAAAATTGAAAAGCAAATACAAATGCACGTTAGCGAATATCGAGCCTCCATCCCTCGAACAAATGACATTTAAAACAGTGTTCCTGTATTCTAATGCAGTGTTGATAATTATACCAAGTGGAAGTGAAACGCATTGTGTTAGCATGCCACCAATAGCTAAGTCTAGCCCAATGGTCAGGGTTACCACCTGTCCCACATTGTGAGGGACAGTACACATCTGGGCAGTGGTGTCCAAGCCAAAACCATTATAAATGTAAAATATCCTGCGACCGTATGACATAATTATGTCCCACACCGCATGTAATAGTCACATACAATAGTTATTTCCATATTTCCATATGTAACATACCACATGTTACAAGAAATAGAATAAGCAAGTAAATAAAACAGAAGGAGCACATAAACTGCTACAACAATAAGCTAACATGTAGGCATAAAACAAAAGTACTATCCATTGTACTGACCGTGGGTATGTGTTGTCCTGTAGAATCTGATTTGTGTCTGGAATATATCCAATCCTGGCCATATGAAAAGGTGGCAACCCTACCAGTGGTCACAGTATTCTTCCAAAATCTGCCCATTTGCGGTCCAAGCTGTTCTTGTCAGGATGTGTCAAAGATGAACGGGTATCACCAGGGTGTACTTACTATGTCATGAAAGATAAGTATTTGCGTGCACCTATGTGCGTGATGTACAGCATGTGGAAGGCAAAAAATGCTAGGGTAGTCTTCACAACCATACAGGTACCAGAGATATGTAGTGTATGCAATGTGTTCCCTTGACCGTGCCATGGGCCATCAACCAAAGAAGGGATGTATGGAGTGTGTGAAATATGGGTGTGGGGGGGATGGGTAATGTAATAATCTGCAAAGGCGAGGCTGTGTTGGATGCACAATAGGTGAACCGGAGGTGTATGAGGGAGCAGTGGGTGAATCAGAAAGAAACACAAAGAACAAACATACACATCCGCAATACAACCTGACAGGCCATACTGTAGAAAACAATCACACAAACATATGAATATTAAAATGTGCGATACATAGGTACAGAAATGTCACCTGCACATATCCACATAATGGTCTGGATGGAACTGAGTCATCCAACTGCAACACACCTGGATGCATAATTGAATACCCATAATCCCCTCTATAGCACACAACCCACCCCCATTCCTGAACTTCCACCAAATCCAGCCATACTCGGGCTACTAGCTTGGCGCAGCCATATCTGCTCATATTTAGTAAGCAGTGTCACCCTAGGCAGTGTCAGGATTGCAAACTATGTATCCCTTGCATGTAAAACTCTACCACATTTTTGTAAGTCCAAATAAATCGAAGGTCGTTTGCTTGTTCAATTTTTGGATATCCCTCATGGAATAAGTATCCTGTGTAAACATCAGACTTGGTATCACGACATGATGTCCAATCCTGTAGACATCTGGACACAAGTTATATGTGCAGTAGTGGTTCACGAGACTGCTCAGCCTCCTGCCAGTCATGCAGAACCTACTACCTGGGATCAAACACCTGCCCATGATGCAAGTCTCCCCACATGAATTATTGAGAAAATATACTGTACACATTCGCATAGTGGCACTTGGATATAGGGTGATTAAGGTGCTGACGTAAGCAGGGTACCTCCTGTCCCACTTTGTGACGGACAGTCCCTGTTTGGGTAGGTGTGTCCTGACCAAGAATGATGCAATGGCAAATGTCCTGTGATTGTAGGAAATAACTATGTACCATATTTCATGTAACAGTTGCCTAAAACCGTTATTTCTGGATGTAAAAATAAGTAAATCGTACAAGAAACAGAATAAGCAACTAAAGTGCTACAGGAATAAGCTCTCACCTAGGAAAATAATTAATATTCTAAACCCTGTACTGACCGTGGGTATGTGTTGGCCTAAACAGTCTGGTGTATCCAGAATATATCCCATCCTGGACATATGAAAATGTGGCAACCCTACCAATGGTCAGAGCATTCGCACAATAACTGGCCAGCCTTTT